>NC_053395.1:107085735-107385735 GCF_905171765.1 Bufo bufo | reverse complement strand
TAAGATACGGCTTTTCTCAGCCATAAGGTCCAGCAGCCTCCAGGCTGTGACCACACCAGTACCTTAGGGGAATATGGTCCAGAAGTCCTCCTAACACTGACAGTGCAAACCTCTTTCCTCAAGCATCGCTGGGACCCCCAAAATTCAGGCTTTCACACAGCCTCATGGCCCCTCAGCCCTCCTGGCTGAAAAACCACAGAGCCTCTGCAGGCTTCCGTTTCCAAGTCCTCCTGGACTCATCCACTGAGGGCTGGTTTATCCCCCCAGTGATTATACCTAGATGGCCTCACTGCCTCACAGTACGTACAGCAGAAGGTGGGCCAGTCCTTGAGCCTGTCGGTGTCTGGTACAGTTCACAGCAGCGCCGATGTATGGAGCTGTAACTAAGATCTAGGACAATATATGCCCTTTATGGCCCACTGGGTAAATGTGATTCTGGCCCCGGCACACCAACAACTTGGTGAGGTGATGGCAATGCCGCCTACGTGTTCTCATGCAGCACCAATTTTCTCCTCCACCTCCTTATCCTCCACCCTTTCCTCAGCCTCCACTGTAGGCATAGTTCTGAGTGAACTTCCAGGATGACACCTATGCAGAGCACGGCGGTGTCATGTTGTTCTGCACCTGGACAGCCTGGATGAACAGAGTCAAATTAGGGAGGAGCTGCTCAGCGTCATCAACCAAGAAATTGAATCCTGGCTATCTCCTTGCCATCTTAAAATTGCAAGATGTCTTGAAAATGGCCGGGAAATTGTGCATGCACTTCAGACACTCTTACACTGCAAAACATGCCCTCCTTGAGCTGCAAAGGCAGTATGGTGTTCCCCAACATCGCCTCATATGCAATATTTCCACCCTCCATATGCTGGACCGACTACATGAGCAGTGGAAGGTCCTGACTGATTTTTTGATGCACTCGAACAGGGGTACTCCCCTGTGAAACTTTGAAGTTAGCCAGTGGCAGCTCATGCGTGACACCTGCCGTTTGCTCAGGCCCTTTGAGGAGGCCACTTTATTTGTCAGTCGACAGGATTACAGGATGAATGATGTCATTCCACTCCTTCATGCCCTGGAGCATATGCTGATAAATCTGGCTGGACAGGGGACAGGAAATGTGGTGCCTACATTTCACAGCCACCTGAGCCCTGTGAGGGCTGAACTGGTGGAGGAGGAGGAGAAGGAGGATGATGACATTGACACCCAGGAATTGTATACAGAAATAGGTGGATTATCTGCCCAAGCAGCAGGAGAGGAGTATGCAGTGGAGTTGGAGGCAGGGAGTTCCTCCGATTCCCTTGTGCAAAAGGCCAGATGCATGCTGAGTTGCTTGCGTAGTGACAGCCACATTATCATCATTCGGCAGAAGGAAGACTACTGGCTCTCCACGATGTAAGACTCTCGCAGACGGGGCAAAATTGGGGCATTTTTTAGACCTGCTGAGAGGGATGATAAACTCAACTACTATCGAGAAATCCTATGTAGTCGGTTGGTCACTGATCATGTGTGCTATTGCTCATACTCACGAAGGTCCGACCAGGGGGGACCCTCTGCACTCATGATCCACTGCCATGACAACTGGAGGGGGTTGGGGCATCGGGAGCACCACCAGCAAAATCAGCAGCAACTTTAGTCTTAAGTCTTTAATGAGCACTTTTCATCACACGCTTACAGAAGAACCCACCCAGCAACAGCAGGACATTGAGCAGAACCTGAACCATCAGGTGGTGGCATACTTGGACTAAATCCTGCCACCCCAGATCCCCTGGACTACTAGGCAGCCAAACTTAATTTGTGACCACAACTGGCCAAGTTTGCCCTGGACAAGCTTAGAGATGGCCTTGCGGTTCACCCGGCGGTCATTTCACAGCAAACTTTACTCGTTCACGGTTCGACGAACATGTGAACATATGGCGATGTCCGCCCGCACCATATTCTTTTGCATTGTGCCGAACTTTGACCCATGACACATCCATCAGGTGGGACAGGACAGCCAATTGAGACATTTCAGCACATGGACACACACCCTACCCTATAAATAAACCCGATCTGGCCGCCATTTTACATTCAGTCTTTTGCCAGTGTGGGAAGAGGTTGCTGTGTGGAGCAGGGACAGACTGTTAGAGACACCAAACGCTAGCTAATAGGGCCACAAAAGTCCTTTTAATAGGTGCGCTATCGATAGGTGTCACATACTGAGGGGTGTGATATACTTATAATATACTTTCTAACATAGAAAGTATATTATAGTGCATTTGTATTGTGCAGCAGTTGTGTGCGCTTCTGCTGCGATACTGCAGAGGGACAAACGCTATTGGAACAACTAATTGCAACTAGTGTGATATACCAGTTGCCCCCCCAAAAAAAACTGATTGAGGCAGGGGTGTGATATACCTATAATATAATTTCTATATAGTGCATTTGTATTGTGCAGCATTTGTGTGCGGTTCTGCTGAGATACCGCAGCTATACAGAGGGACAAACGCTATTGGAACAACTAATTGCTACTGGTGTAATATAGCCGTTGCCTCCCCAAAAAACTGATTGAGGCACAAGTGTGATATACCTATAATATACTTACACAGCTGGGGCTCCGATCAGAAGCTGCCACTGCACCACCAATGAGGGGGAGGGGAGAGGACCCTGTGGCCACTGCCACCAATGATTTTAATACTGGGGGGTTGAGAGGGGCCGGCGCACTGTGCCACCAATGATTTTAATGGGATGGGGGTTGAGGGGGGTCACACTGCACCACCAATGATAATTACCCCTTAATACAGGAGGCGGGTACTGGCAGATCAGCAGCAGTTAACCCCTCAGGTGCCGCACCTGAGGGGTTAACTGCCGCTGATCGCAGCTCCCTATCAGAGGCAGGGTGCCGGCAATGCGATTCTGCTGCCGGTGTTCTGAGATATTTTCCTACCTCAGATATTTTCCTACCCGGCAAACTGAGCATGCTCAGTATGAGTGAAGTCCCCAGCCACATGTAAAGTTCCCGCCCATTCTCCCCACCCATTATATTTTCCTACTGCTTCTGTTTCCGATCTACTGGATTCATTGTGTCTCCTGCTGTCACATTCAACAATTTAAAACCAGTAGGAACTTACATGTGACAGCAGGAGACACAATTAATCCAGCAGATCGGGAACAGAAGCAGTAGGAAAATATAATGGATGGGGACTTCACTTGTACTGAGCATGCTCAGTTCACGGGTAGGAAAATATCTGAGGTAGGAAAATATCTCAGAACACCGGCACCCGCCTCCTGTATTATGTGTTAAAGACGTGGGTCCAGACTTTCAGTATTAGGCTACACAGAGCGGCGCCCAGCGATGTCCCAGCGATGTCCCAGCACTCACCATTATTCCTGGGCGCCGCTCCGTTCACCTGCTGTGCCCCATTACTGTCTCCTCTGTGCGGTTCTGCTGATATACTGCAGTTATACAGAGGGACACACGCTATTGGAACAACTAATTGCTACTGGTGTGATATAGCAGTTGCCTCTCCCCCCCAAAATAACTGATTGAGGCAGGGGTGGTGATATACATATAATATACTTTCTATATAGTGCATTTGTATTGTGCAGCATTTTTGTGCGGTTCTGCTGAGAACCATCCTGCACGATATGACAATGAATGTTGCGGATGTACATGGCTACATTCATACAGTCACAGAAAATAATGCACAATAATAATAGATACGAACATAACATATGGACTAAGCCCTCACTTTATTGACAAAATCTGAGAAACTTGGTCAATACATTTTGCTTGCCTATGCCGTTATGCATTTACATAAATGTACATAAATTCATAACGGCATAGGCAGGTTTAGCGTAGGACCCGTCTGAACTGAGACCAGGGCTTAGGTGGGCTTAGGTGGGCTTAGATGTGTTATTTTTTTTTTTATCAATACATTTTTATTGAGTATTTGATAGGCAAAAAGGGCAAGAAATACAATTACCATAATACAAATAACAATTATAATGAACAGTGAATAGTTCCATACAAAATTGCCATGTTGATATATTATCTACTATATTCATGTGCATAGACACTGTGCACCTCACACAATCACTGCTCAGAAGAGGTGAAATAGTAGTGGATTGGCATAGGAGATGGACAACCACAAAAGCCACTTATTATGTGTTGTCACCCTGTGGTTCATCGAATAGGCAAACACAAACTCACATTGCATATGAAAGTTCACCATGCTGACCACTTCTTTAATTGGGTGGGAGTCCACCTCCTTCCATTGACGTGCCATCACCTATTTTGAAGCATTAAGGATATGGGTTACAATTCCCCTAGCGTTATGTGGGATCTCCGCCAATCCTATGCTTAAGATAGCCAATTCAGGGTTTAAAATCCGCTGCAGACCCGTCACCTCCTGCGCAAGTGAAGGGCAAAGCCACCACATATGATATGGGGTGCCCACTTGACCACAGCCCCTCCAGCATAAGGGTGAGTAGTTCGGAATGATGTGAGATAACCTATTCAGTATTAAATACCACCGAAGCTGTATCTCCCTCTTCTGCTCCGCGTGGTTGATACATCTCGAGCTTTTCATGGACCAGTACATAGCATCTGCCCATGAGTCTAGGGAAAATACTTGCCCCATTTCAGCCTCCCATTTAACCATGAAGAATCATATAAGAATCGTATACCAGACAGAGACTGGAGAGAGAGGTGCTACCTTCTTTAAGTAGACTACAGAGTGTGTCATCTTCACCTCTATCTGCCTGAGACGTAAGAGAAGAAAGAAAGTGACGGATCTGCAGATACTGGTAGAACAACGAATGGGGCAACTTATAGGTGGAGTGTAATGATTCGAAAGGCTTCAATATGAATTGGTCAAAAAGGCATCCTAAAGTACCCACCCCGCAATTCAACCAGTTAGTGAGTAAACCGTGATAGGAAAGGGACCATTGTTTAGAGCAGCGGTCCCCAACTGCTGGCCCGCGGCCCGGGACCGGGCCGTGGAGGATTGTTAGCCGGGCCGCGGCGATCAGGGCAGTCTTTAACTCTGTACTAATGAAGCGCTTCCATTATGGAAGCGCTTCATTAGTACAGAAGGACCAGGGAGCGGTGAAGGATCTGTACTCACCACTTCCTGGTCCTCGGCTCGGCTATCGGCTGTGCATGGCTGCGCACAGCGTGAGGTCTCTCTGTGACCTCACGCTGAGCGCCGCTATACACAGCCAGCCGACAGCAGAATGAAGAGGATTGCGATGGTGACCAGGAGCAGGAGAGGTAAGTGTTTTTTTTATTTTATTTTATTTGCACTGGGGGCTGATGGCTGACATGAGGGACATGGGGCTGACATGAGGGGCTAATGGGGGCTTATGGCTGACATGAGGGGCTAATGGGGGGGCTTATGGCTGACATGAGGGGCTAATGGGGGGCTTATGGCTGACATGAGGGGCTAATGGGGGGCTTATGGCTGACATGAGGGGCTAATGGGGGCTTATGGCTGACATGAGGGGCTAATGGGGGGCTTATGGCTGACATGAGGGGCTAATGGGGGGCTTATGGCTGACATGAGGGGCTAATGGGGGGCTTATGGCTGACATGAGGGGCTAATGGGGGCTTATGGCTGACATGAGGGGCTAATGGGGGCTTATGGCTGACATGAGGGGCTAATGGGGGGCTGATGGCTGACATGAGGGGCTAATGGGGGGCTTATGGCTGACATGAGGGGCTAATGGGGGGCTTATGGCTGACCTGAGGGGCTAATGGGGGGCTGATGGCTGACATGAGGGGCTAATGGCTGACATGAGGGGCTAATGTGGGGCTTATGGCTGACCTGAGGGGCTAATGGTGGACTTATGGCTGACATGAAGGGCTAATGGGGGGCTTATGGCTGACATGAAGGGCTAATGGGGGGCTTATGGCTGACCTGAGGGGCTAATGGGGGGCTTATGGCTGACATGAAGGGCTAATGGGGGGCTTATGGCTGACATGAGGGGCTAATGGGGAGCTTATGGCTGACATGAGGGGCTAATGGGGGGCTTATGGCTGACATTGGGGGGCTTATGGCTGACATGAGGGGCTAATGGGGGGCTTATGGCTGACATGAGGGGCTAATGGGGGGCTTATGGCTGACATGAGGGGCTAATGGGGGGCTTATGGCTGACATTGGGGGGCTTATGGCTGACATTGGGGGGGTTTATGGCTGACATTGGGGGGGGTTTATGGCTGACATTGGGGTGGTTGATCTGAGCCATTGGGGGTCTGATCTGAGGTCTGATTAACATTGGGGGTCTGATTGCTGGTCTGAACTGAGGTGTAATGAAAAATATTTTTTTCTTATTGTTCTCCTCTAAAACTAGGTGCATCTTATAGGGCGAAAAATACGGTACAGTGCAGCAGAGACCAGTGCAGCAGAGACCATAGTAAGTTTATATAGTCATTATATAGTGTTATATATTTTAATATGCACCTTGTGTTTTGTTATGCGCGTGAATCAGTCAGCCCCGCCCACCCCCTAAGCCCCGCCCCTGGAATATTGAGGTGCTAATATCATCAAGGCATCCCTCCCCTCGGACCCCCAGTGAATGATATCCGATACTAAGATTAACATATGGTCTGGACTCTAGGACCCAGCATATCACCAGCTTTCTACAGAGCAGTGTGTATCACGTGAGAGGCAGCCAGGTCACGTGGGACGCTGCGTTTGAGACCTGTTAACCGCTCGGGACGCCGGGTGAGTTTAAGCGGCTGCTGCTGGAGGAGTCCACAGGAACAGAAGAGGGGTAAAGTACTCTGCCCTATGGGGCTTATTTGAAGTTATTACACCAGTGATTCCTATTGCATGTGGACGCCTGAACGGGTGATCTAGTGCGGACAATCATAAGTGATTCACGCGCCATTCGGCGATTATATCTAGTGTCGTGTGGACATTTGCGAGTGACGCTGATCTGGCGATTATATCCAGTGTGGACATTCACGAGTGACGCCGATCTGGCGATTTTATATGGTCACAGGGCTGACTGAGTATTACTACATGGACATGTGTATATGTTTTATACCAATATTTTATATTATATGTATGTAGATTTTATGAGTTTTATGCCATTATATTAGCTTTATGCAAATAAAATAGGATTATTGATATCCTGCCTTGAATGTTGTCAGATATTTGAGTGACATCCAACCACTTTATCTATTTCAATTAGAGTAGTGTAGTCTGTCAATTCTAGCTTCAGTCCGTCTGCGATTCAGTCTGCGGGCCAGCAATGCACCTGCTCTATCTACTGAATTGTAGAAATTAGATTGTAAGCGCTTCATTCCTAATTCTTGGCGATATAAGAGCAAGGTTCTGAGAGAGGACCTGCACTCCTGAAGGGAAGCTAAGGTCTGGGTGTTATTGAGAAGCTTGTGGTTCTTCTCTGCCACTTGTAATAGGATGAGGGAATCCTGCATTGCCTTATTCCCGCTCTTATTCAATTTTGCGGCTGACTGCAATAGGATCCCTCTCATAAATGCTTTGTGTGTGAGCCAAAAAGGGGAGTCATTAAAGTGTAGAAACTCTTGTAACGTGGCAGAAAACCCCTCAACCCTTTCAGGGCATTTGAGCAGATAAGGATTCATTCTCCATTGTGGGGGAGGGGGGTTAGGGAGGCCGTCTTTCGGTAATTATACTCACAGGTGCGTGGTCCAACCACGTTGTTTCACCAATGTCGGACCTCAGGACCCTATGCAGCAGACTTCTAGATACTAATATGTAGTCGATACGTGACTGGGACAAATGCGCCGTGGATAAGAACGTAAAATCATGTTCGTCACTATGCTGGTAACGCCATATATCATGAAAGAGTGATTCATGAAGGGTCATTTGAAGATCCGCACGGCGGCTATCATGCGAAGACTTATAATCCAAGTCTGAATTAACCGGGATATTAAAGTCACCCCCTATGACCACATCACCCACTGCTACTTTTTGCACTTTGTTAAACAATCTTCTGCAAAAGGCCACCTGTCCGACATTGGGGGCGTACACAGACACTAATGTAAATGGATTATCTAGTGTGCATATCAAAATACCGTACCTCCCCACAGAATCTAATATACAATCTTTTAAGTAGAATGCAAGTGTAGACTTTATGCCAATAAATACTCCTGCTTTCCTTTTTTGTTTTGTGTGAGAGTGGTATATTTCAGGGAATCTCCTATGCCTATATCTGTGGGCATCTTTCTCTAATAAGTGAGATTCTTGAATAAAGGCCACATCACATTTAGACTTGAGGATCTCCGACCACAGATGGGTGCGTCTATACGGAGAATTTAGCCCACGAACATTAAGTGAAAAAACCTTTATCCCCATGACCCGTAATTGTAAATTCCCTGTAAGTTGTACTGCCAAACCGCAGTGCAGCAGCAGTGTGAAACCGGACGGTGCACTTTAAAAAGTACATTAATGGCATTTGCAGGAACATAATTATAAACAAAACATAAAACAGATAATAGAGACATGAATATTAAGGTACATGTTAAGGCCGACATAGCAGGAAAGCCTGGACAGGCTGAAGCTCAGCTTGCATTTGTGGGAGGGGCTTGAACCTTTATCAGCCCCTCTCACCCTCACCTGGCAGGTGTTCCGGTCATCGTCTTCCGGGTAGGAGATTCGCGTGTGTTTCCCTCTGTCGTCCGGCCGCTTCACGCAGCAGCTCCGCATACACGGGGGTAAGTTGGACGGCGTCCGCTTCGCACCCCTGCCAAACAGGTAACGACCCCTTGCATCGCCAGGACCGCGGTCGGCGGCGTGCGTTCCACTGTGAAATGCACGCGGCGCCCAGCCTTCGCTACGGAGCGATGCATGGCCGCCCAGCGGCCTGCCTCCTGGTCCAGTTTTTCGGTTGCTGAACACCGCTTGATGCCCTGACTCCGGGGGGGGGGCCTCGGGTTCCGACCGCCACATCCAGTGCCTGCAGTTCTTAGGCCGGTGGCTGGTTGGGACTCGCGCCCTCCTTCAGGGGTTATGCAGCGCAGGTTCCCAGGTAGCGCTTCGGGCACCTGCTGCGCATTCTGGTCACCAGGGGGCGCCATTGGGCATGCCGTTTCGTGCAACCACCAATAAGTTCTATTGTGTCCGTTACATGGCTGTGATGGGCGCTTACGATTAAAGAAATATATCACAGGCCATTATTCATCTGTCTCCCGCCTGGGTTTCATTTTCATACCTAACACATGTAAATGGTCAGGTCAAGCTGGATTATGACCTGCGGTCCCGCCTGCTGACATCTCAGGTGGGGTGCGGCAGGGCATGCTGGTATGCTCCTAGCAGCAATAGCACCGCTAGTTTTTTTTTGCTTTTGTTGCAAATAAAAAAAACTAAATTATTATTTTTGGTTTAATAATAAAAATCATTTTTTTTTTTAGTTTAATAATATTTTTTTTTCAAATGAACATCCTCCCTGATACGCTCAGGTGGTCTCCCTTTTGCTGGAATCGCCTGGCACTCTATCTAAGGTTTTCTCCACCTGGTTGCGCCCAGGCCTGTTATCGTCTGCCTGGTACGCCCAGGTCACTGTTGTCTTTGTGTCCGTAACCACTTTCTAGGTCCTTGATTGTTCACCGGGCACGGTCGGTTGTCTTGTTTTGTCACAATGTCGACCCCTGGTTCGCCCAGGGCACAGTTCGTTCCTGGTACGCCCAGGTCCTCCTTGCCTATTCACCTTCAATTGATACGTGGGTCTCCTCGCACCTTTCAACCAACTAACAGTCGTCCTTTCTGTTCTTGCACAGTCTACGGGGCCACTCTTCCGCCTGATCCTCAGGTTCCTACCACGCTCTTTGTCCACCTGACTCACAGGTCCGCTATGTAAATGTCTTCCGCCCTTCGCGGGCTGCTGCTACGTGCAGCTTCTGTCTCATGGCAACGCGCCATCTCTCCTTTCTGCCACCCGGTACGCTCAGGTGGCCTTCTTCTGTCAATGACCAATCTGATATGCTCGGATAGTTTATTTGACTCCAGGGGTGCGCCCCATCCTGGCCAGTCCGCCTGGCTCAACAGGTCTGGGGTCATCCTTCATTCTGCACTCTCAAGTTTTCGCCTCTTCCCCTTTTTTTCCAGGTTCTTTCCTATTCCCAGGTTCTAGTCAGTCCTGTTCAGGTAAGTACTCACTGACATCGTCGGCGAACCCTACGGGTCGATGTTTCGCAGTTAATTTGATTCTTCATCTATCCAGCCAGGTCAGCTTTTTCTGCTAGTCCGTGTTACGGGTTCTGTATTCGGGTATGTGTATATCTTCGCCCTCACACCTTCTCGGTCCTGTTACTCCATCACCCTCTCTTTTTTTTAATTTTTTTTTATTTGTCACGCAATTTATGTTTCAACAGATCAACTATGTCTCGGGCCTCGGATATAGATGACAGCCTTTCTGTCTCTGAAACGGTTGTTTCAGGCCAAGCCGGTCCATCGTCTCAAAGGAGTTGGACCATTCCAAAGTTACTGGCGGAGCTTAACAGGAGAGGCATCCCGCATCCAGCCTCCGCCAGAAAGGCAGAGCTATACAAGCTCCTCATGGTCAGCCCAAACTCTTCTGTGGTTCAACCGGGCACATCATCTATCCAGCTCTCACTGGTGCAGCTACAGTCCACCTTGAACTCACTGGTCGACTCGGTGGCTGACGTCCGGGCAAGAGTATCGGAACTGGAGTCCCGGCCATCCGTGGCACCCCCGACACCCGTCCCACTGACCACACCTTCCACTTCGGTTTGGCTGACACCAGGTATGCCCAGGCCTATTCCCCAGGTGGCCCCCTCGCATTTCATCCCTGACAATCTCAAAAGAGACATTCTGGCAGGGAAAGATGTTAATCTGGCGTCGGTTCTCATTGCCGCCCAAGATGTACCCGAAAACAGGGTAATCAATTGTGGGGATGTGTCCGTAGTCCTCAGGGCTAGGGACTCTCGGCTTAACCGCAAATGATCCATTCCGGAGTTTGTCCTGGCATTCAGCCTTTTAAGGGACATTGTCTGCACCGCACAACCGGAGAGAAGAGAAGAGCTGGACAGCTACTTGTACCTTCTCACTGACCTGGGTCACAAGTATGGAGGTTCAGCCTTCTACGACTACCATCGTTCTTTCTCGGCAAAAGCAGCAGCATCTTTGGCGCAATTTCAGTATGTCACCAGCTGGGCCTCCATTGACACATAACTATTCTGCCGTCACTTTGCGGGCCTCAGGGCACCCACCTGCGCGATGTGCCAATCCATTTTTCATACCTCTGAATGGTGCCCAAATGCCGCCCACACCGCCCAGGACAGGGCTCTGCCGGGCTCCTCCGGGACCCAGCAGACCGCCCCCTCCACTGACAAGCTCGGCCGGCCCATCTTCTACCTAGGAAGGAGTCAGATCTGCAATAATTTCAATTCAGGTGGTTGCTCCTATGGCAGTTGCATATCTCTCCATGTTTGCTCCTTGTGTTTTAGGGCCCACCCTCGTTCCTCCTGTCCCAAGAAGGCGGCTAAAGGATCCTGACTAGACCACCACGATCAGAACTTCGTGGCGGTCCTGTTGGCAGGCTTCTCGGAAGGGTTCCACACCGGGCTCATTGCACTACCACAGGTCCCTTGGGAGGACAGGAATCTTCTATCAGCCACCAGGGACCCAACAGCAACAAGGCAAATTAATTTGGTCCAAGGTAGAGAAAAGTTTCCTCATAGGTCCCTTTCCATCCATACCCTTTCTGTCATGGCGCGTCAACCCTATCGGCCTGGTGTCCAAAAAAAACACTAATAAAAAAAGGTTGATCTATGACCTGTCCGCCCCTCATGTTTCTGCTATTCCTAGCCTTAATTCTCTCATTCCTTCAGAAGAGTTCGCCATGAAGTATTCCTCCATAGACGACGCCATACGAGCCATTTTGTAGCATGGCAGAGGTGCTTGGTTGGCAAAGGCGGACATTGCAAATGCTTTCAAGCTCCTCCCCATCCAACCTCAGTTGTGGCAGTACTATGGCATTGTATTGGGCCAGCCAATATTACTTCGCCAACAGGCTCACTTTCGGCTCTAAAAGTAGCCCCTGGTTGTTCGACCAGTTCGCCAAGGCGCTACACTGGATCTTGGTCTATCACGGCGGGCTGCAGATGGCCATCCATTACCTAGATGACTTTCTGATCGTTGAGGGCCCACAGGGCGGATCTGGCATTCTCGCCACCCTCCTTGAGATGTTCGCCAGTCTAGAGGTTCCGGTCGCCCAGGCCAAGACTGAGGGTCCCGCCACTAGGGTCTCGTTCCTGGGCATCATCCTAGATTCCGTCAGCTTGCAAGCCAGCCTCCCGGAAGAGAAACTCGCCCAGTGCCGAGAGGTCATTTCCCACGCTGCCTCCTCCAGGTACCTCACAAAGGTCGAGTTACAATCTCTTCTGCGCCGGCTTAATTTCACCTCTAGGATCATGCCCCAGGGCAGGACGTTCGTGTCGAGGCTACTCCAGCTTCTTCCCTCGGCGCCCGACCAGGACAGCGTCATCCATTTGGACGGCCATGCAATGGCAGACCTGGCCATGTGGGAGTTGTTCCTCTCCCGGTGGAACGGCATCTCCCTCTTCGTCCCTCCATGGTCGCCCTCCTTCCCTACTATCTTTTCGGATGCCGCCGCATCCTGCAGTTACGCAGCCATTTGGGGTCACCGTTGGCTGGTTCACCATTGGCGTGGGCCAATGGTGAACCAGCCAACGGTGACCCCAAATCCTGGAGGATGCCAAATCCATCTGCACCTCCTCCCTGTTGGAATTATACCCCATTGTCGCAGCCGCTCAGGCCTGGGGTCATCACTGGGCCAACACGCCGGTTATGTTTGTCACTGACAATAGGGCTCTAGTAGACATATTAAACAAGGGGAGGGCTAAATCCCAAAAAATAATGTCACTTTTGCGCCAGCTGGTCTGGCTTGCCCTTTCTCACAATTTCCATTTGCACTGCAGCAACATTCCGGGCCAACAAAACATCGCGGCAGACACATTATCCCGGTTTAATTTCCCCCTCTTTTTCCAGGTCATGCCCGAAGCCGATCCGCTCAGATGTCCCACCCCGGCATTCAGTTCCCTGACCATGGGCTAAGTGCCCTCGTCTCCTCAGCAAGGGACCTGGCACAGCAGTCCCTCGCCCCAAATACAGCCAGGAACTACCAATTGGGCCTGAGAACCTACCAGGATTTTTCCCGTCTCCACCCACAGGGCTAGTTAGCGGACATCCCGTACATCATGGCGTTTATCGCCCATTGTCATCACCATTTACATCTCTCGCATAGCACCATCAAGTTGTACCTTGCGGGTGTCCAACACCACACCATGCTCCGCAACCCGGGAGGGGGCTCCATTTTTTCAGCACATGCGGTCAAGGCCACCTTGCGTGGGGTCCAGAAAGGCAGGGTCAATCCCCCGTCCCGTAGACAGGCGGTCACAGGTGAGATGTGCCGGAAGATGTCATCAAACTGATGTCCATTGGACTAACTTACACCTATAATCCTACACCTCCTATATCCTAAAACTTAACCTTTAATAGTTATTCTTATACGAGTTATATTAAAAGAGTCAGTAGTCACTTGGTCCTATATTTTGTACTGATACTGCCCTCCTGCCTATAAGAGTCTATCTGGAGTGAGACTTATTGGCTTGACTGGCTGCGCGCTGCCAGTGTTAAAGGGGTTATCCGACTTAAATAAATCTATTCTAATTGCATTTATTGTAGACCAGTGAAAGATTCTTAAAATCACTTTCATCACCTATCTATCACTGTTTGGCCAGTTCAGTTCAGGGTCATGTTACACCTGACGTCAGTAAGCCTGCTCTGCTGGTGACGTTTCGTTTACAAGCTTCTCCCTGCTTGAGGGAGTGTCCAGGCTCTGTAAACGAGACGTCAGAGCCTCTGGTGCCCTCCCCCCTCCAGCTCTCCTCACACTGCCCGGCTCTGCTCTGCTGATGTTTCGTTTACAGCCGTCTCCCTGCTTGAGGGAGTGGCCAGGCTCTGTAAACGAAACGTCAGAGCCTCTGGTGCCCTTCCCCCTCCAGCTCTTGTCACTGCCTCGGCTCTGCTATGCGATCGCTCATGTGCAGTACAAACCAGAGCCGAGGTGATCTCCAGCAGCACAGGGTATGTTTGTCCCTCCTGCATTCACTGGGGCTAGAGGTGGCAGTTTGTAAACGTTCCCCTCTGCATCTGGGGATCATTATTACAGCCCTGCCCCCCCCCCCCCCCCCCACACACTAGTACACATTGAACACCCCTGGGAAATATAAATAAATTATTGGCCATCATTATTATGATCATCATCATCATTATTCAGCTATATAAAATCCTTATCTGCCACCAATATATGGATTTATCTAAGCAATATCCATATTGAATATATATTTGAATAATATAGATATTGCTTAGATACAGATAATGCTAATGATATTTTCACACTAGCGGCAGGACGTATCCGACAGGCTATTCAGCCTGTCGGATCTGCCCTGCCGCTATTTGACGGTGCAGCAGGACGGATCCGTTATTGCAATTCATTTCTAGACGGATCCGCACCTGGATCCGTATACAAATGCTGTCACTTGTCACACTGATCGGCGGATCCAGCAGGCACGCAGCTCCGACGACGGAGCTGCCGTGCGGATCCGGCGTTGCAAAACAACTGAAGGACGGATCCGCCCTTCCGGTCTGCGCATGCGCAGAACATGAAAAATGTGAAAAAGACTGACAGAGGGATCCGTCCATCCACATGAAAAGCGGATAGACGGATCCGTTATTGCAATGCATTTCTAGACGGATCCGCACCTGGATCCGTCTACAAATGCTGTCCGTTGTCACACTGATCGGCGGATCCAGCAGGCACGCAGCTCTGACGACGGAGCTGCCTTGCGGATCCGGCATTGCAAAACAACTGAAGGACGGATCCGCCCTTCCGGTCTGCGCATGCGCAGAACATGAAAACTGTGAAAAAGACTCGCAGAGGGATCCGTCCATCGACATGGCAAGGGGATAGACGGATCCGTTATTGCAATGCATTTCTAGACGGATCCGCACCTGGATCCGTCTACAAATGCTGTCAGTTGTCACACTGATTGGCGGATCCGGCGGGCAGCTCCACGATGGAACTGCCTGCCGGATCACACTAACGCAAGTGTGAAAGTACCATAAAAAGTCGAAAATCCAGGACTTTTAGTCAAGTGGCCGCTCGCTATGCACCGCCGTGCTGCGCCATAGCTCCACCACCGTCCCCTTTATAGTCAATGGGGACAGAGCGGCAGTCCAGCGGCACGGCAAAATAGCGGCTGGCCGGATCCGACAGAGTGAACAGCCTGTTGGATCGATCCTGCCTCTAGTGTGAAAGTAGCCTTAGGCTCCATTCACACATCCGCAAATGGGTCCACATTTGTTCTGCAATTTTGCGGAACGGGTGCGGACCCATTCATTTTCTATGGTGACGGAATTTGGAATTAGTGCAAATACGTCCTCCTTGATATACTGTAATAACAGAAAGAAAATTTTTAGACTAGAAACAAAACCAAACATGAAAGAAATGTATGTAAAATAACATAACTTACACTGTACAGCTGCAATGTGACAGGGAGATCTTCTGCCCGGTGTGTGTATTTTTAATTTTTTTTGCAAAGTGCAGAGCAGGGGGCGGGGAAGGTCAGGTTGTTCACGCCCAGAAATATTCATGAGGCAGAGCTCAGGCTTTGTTGTTACACGCCCCCTCAGCTTGTACTTGAGCATGTAAACAAAGCAATGACAGGACCATGAAAAGGTGCAAATATGGGTTTTAACTTGATGAAATCAAGCTTAACCAAATTATATGTATATCCTGATGGATTTTAAGTGTTTTTTTATTTTTATTATTAACTCGGATAAGCCCTTTAATACAAGCTGAGTATAATAGGCATTCCTATCTATGTAGGCTAAGTGACTTTACTGTGTTAAAACTAATTAACCACGCTGCCCCAACTATTAAAGGTTAAGTTTTAGGATATAGGAGGTGTAGGATAATAGGTGTAAGTTAGTCCAATGGACATCAGTTTGATTTATTGAATAAAACACCACATCCTAACACCATAAGGGGAATACAGCGATTTGCAGGAAGATGTCATCAGCCCTGGATGGTAACCCTTTTGGGCCCTTCTCCAGCTTGGTCATCAAAGCTGCTATGTACCTGGGCTTCTACGGGTTCCTTAGGCCAGATGAATTCACTTGCAGTTCAGCTGGGCGCAGCAGTCTGTCTAAAGAGCAACTAGTGTGGAACCAGGGCCACTATACGCTTAAGTTGGTGTCCACTAAGACAAGCCAAACAGGTCCCCCAGTTGAGGTTAAATTCTTCCAATCTGGCAATAATTGGTGCCCGGTACAAGTCTTCAAGCAGCTCATGCACGCCATCCGTGAAGCTCCCCCTAACAGCCCACTGCTACCTCATCTCAATGGCCCTCTCACCTCTGCGCAATTCACGTGCCACATCTGTACGCTTGCCTCAGGCTTAGGGTTCGACCCCAGCTCTATATCTGGCCATTCCTTCCGCATCGGAGCTGCATCTGCAGCTTCCAAGCACAGGGTCCCCGCTCATGTCATCCGGAGAATGGGACGCTGGCGCTCGTCATGTTTCACCAGGTATATACCTAACCTGCAGGTAGAAATTTCGCAAGCTTTTCAGTCTCTGGTATTATGAGTTAATAAAGTCCTTGAATTAACTACCTTGGTTTCCTTTTTGCCCCTTTATAGGCTGCTCTCGTACCCGGCTCCAGGCACAACTCAGCCGGTTAGGTTCGAGACGGGCACGCCTGCCTGAGTCCAATTCTTAGCCGCAACCACAAGTTTGTAAGGCTGAAGCTCAGTCTGCATTTGTGGGAGGGGCTTGAGCCTTTATCAGCCCCTCTCACCCTCACCTGGCAAGCGTTCCGGTCATCGACCCACCCGCCCATTCCCCTTATTTTCTAATCTTCTCCTCTAGGGCAGCCCCCTTATAGGCTGCTCTCGTACCCGGCTCCAGGCACAACTCAGCCGGTTAGGTTCGAGACGGGCACGCCTGCCCGAGTCCAATTCTTAGCCGCGACCATAAACTATAATTAACTGCTCCCAAACATTGAGAGACTCACAAATCAGGCAGTGTCCCAGTCCGGAGAGATCTTATCTGGACGTGATGTGGTATCTTTCACCAGCTGGGAGTCTTCGGTGATGAGGCCCCATTTAAGTAGCCGGCGAGATGCCTCGTGTGGTGAGTTGAAGACTTGCAAAATCCCTTTGTAGGTGACAAGCACTTTTACCGGAAATCTGCATCGATACTTGATTTGGCGCTGTCTCAGCACTGTAGTAATCGGGGAAAACTCCTTCCTTTTGGTGAGCCATGCTGCAGAAAGATCTGTGTAAATAGAGATGCCCTTGAAAACATCAGATGGTGTAGGGTTTTGTCTCAGGACCCTCAGAAATGCTTCTTTGACGGTGTAAAAGTGAATCCTCGCAATGACATCCCGAGGCAGGGATGCGTCCAACCCCTTTGGTTTAGGCACTCTGTGAATGCGATCGATTATCAAGTCCCTTTCTGTGGACTCTGGTAATGCTGCTTTAATAAGCTGGTGGAGGAGAGGTTCAAGCTCACCTGACTCCACTGACTCTGGTATCCCCCGAATTCTGACATTGTTACGGCGGTGTCTGTCCTCCAAATCGTATAGTTTGGCTGACAGTTTAGCAATATCTTCCTCCATAGCCTCATGAACGTCAATGAGGGCATTATGTGAAGTGGCGAACTCCGCCATCTTGACTTCCAGATGGGACGTACGATCGCCTATGCTTTGGATGTCCTTCCTAAGGTCTCTCAGTAGGCCCAGCATGTCTTCTTTCATAGAAGATCGCAAATTGTATTATCATGGGCTTCCCGCTCTAATCCGCATCTGCCTGCGGTAATGTGCGGCGACACTGCCGGCAATCCTGCAGGGGAGGCCAGCGAACACGCCGGCGGCGAGGCTCCCCTCGGGCCTGTGTCTGCTGGGCCCGACTTACCGAAGAATTTGGTTAGCTTCGCCAGGGCTGGGCGTCTCTTCACTTTCCCCATAACTGGTAGGCGATATGAGGCTTCTTGATGCTGACAGGATCGTCAGGAGGTTATGCTGTGAGCCGCTTACAAGTGTTTGGTCCGAAGCATTAGCAATATGCGACCGGCGCCTGGCTTAGATGTGTTTTAATCAAAATGTATTGACCAAGTGTCTCGGATTTAGTCCATATGTTATGCTTGCATCTATTATTATAGTGCATTATTTTCTGTGACTGTATGAATGTATTGGAACAACTAATTGCAACTGTATTGTGCAGCATTTGTGTGCGGTTCTGCTGAGATACCGCAGCTATACAGAGGGACAAACGCTATTGGAACAACTAATTGCAACTTGTGTGATATACCAGTTGCCCCCCAAAAAAACTTATTGAGGCAGGGGTGTTTTAAACTAAAATGCCATAAATTGCAGACAAAAATAAAAAAGCTGTGTGCCGGAAATTTCTACTAAATTGACTATGACTGACAAGTCCTTGCTGGCACTGGCAATTATGGTGTGTGGTGCTCTACCTGTACAGCATTGAGGCAGAGGTGTGACATACCTATAATATAATTTCTATATAGTGCATTTGTATTGTGCAGCATTTGTGTGCGGTTCTGCTGAGATACTGCAGCTATACAGAGGGACAAACGCAATTGGAATAACTAATTGCAACTGGTGTGATATACCTGTTGCCCCAAAATAAACTGATTAAGGGGTATGATATCCCTGCTTCCAGCAAATACTCATTAAGGGGTTCTATATACCTGCTTCCACAAATACTGCTCTTCTATAGGGACTTTGTCACATGGTCATTTTGAAAATTACAGGTGGAGGAAGAGGCAGGCCATTTCCCAGGTGTGGTAGGGGTCGGGCAGGTGCACCAGGCCGGAGCCTAAGTGGGAAGTTGGAGAAGGTGCATGCGGTTATGTCAAAGGACGCACCAGAGTTGGTTGAGTTGCTCACTCAGCCTTCCGCTTCTGCACCCTCCTCATCCTCTGTATCTGCACCCTCCTCACTCTCTACTGTGTGCACCCCCAAAGACACCACCACCACTACCATAGCCCCTCCACTTGAGTCAGAGGAATTATTTTCCCATCCATTCCCAGACCTTACCGATGCGCAGCCATTCTTGGCATTGGATCAGGAAGAGGAGGTAGAAACGGCCGCCACCCAGCGGTCTGATGACAGTACCCAGATCAGCCCAAGGAGGGTGGTCCCCGTTGTTGCTGCCTACTCCGAGATCTCTAATGTCAGTGGTGGTGAAGGTGACGATGATGACGTGTTGCTGGACATCACGTGGGTGCCCACAAGAGAGGAAGAGGAGGGGAGTTCAGAGGGAGAGACGGAGCAGCAGATAGGGAGGAGAAGGAGCTGAAGCATGCAGAACTGCAGAACTAGGGAGGAGAAGGAGGAGAAGCAGGCAGGCAAAAATCAGACTGTAAATGTATCTGAAGCGAGCCATCCACCATGCATTGTCACATCTTGCGCTCCCAGGATGCCGGCACATGGCTCCGCAGTGTGGGCTTTTTTTAACGTGTCAGCTGCTGACAATAGTGTTGCCATCTGCATCCTGTGCTGTCAACGCACAAGTCGCGGTAAGCCCAACACTTACCTAGGGACGACCACCTTAAAAAGGCACCTCTCCTCCCATTACCGAGCCCAGTGAGAGCAACACCATCAGAACCCACAAAGCCACACTCCCGGCGCTCAACGTCCTGCCTCTTCTCCTCCACTCCACCTTCCACCATGCCGTCGTCGCGTTCATCTGGCAAAAGGCAGGCTTTCGTGGCCCAAATGTTCAAATGTAAAAAGTTGATGACTCCGGATAACCCTCTTGCCCAACGACTGACCGATGGCTTGTCGAAACTGCTAGCCCGCCAACTACTGCCATATAAACTGGTGGACTCGGAGGCCTTTAGAAAATTTGTGGCCATTGGCACACTGCAATGGAAGGCCCCCGGAACGACATATTTCTCCCAGAAGGGCATCCCAGAGCTATATGGCCATGTTCAGCGGCAAATGAAAGTATCTCTGGCACAGAGTGTCGGTGCCAAGATACATCTGACCACAGACACGTGGTCTAGCAAACACGGGCAGGGAAGGTACACAACTTTTACTGCCCACTGGGTGAACCTTCTGACGGCTGTCAAGCATGCAACCCGCGGCACCCGTGTGGATTTGGTATTACCACCACAGATTGGATGCAGGCCTACCTCTTCTTCTCCTCCTCCTACTCCATCCTCTGACTCCTCCTTGGCTGACTCCCCCTTTTCCACTGCTACCGCCTCTTCCACTGCACCCCCCCCAGAACCTATTCGACGTGCCAGGTGAGACGTTGCCATGCTGTGCTGCGGCTGTTGTGCCTGGAAGACCAAGAGCCACACCAGTCCTGCACTGCTTTCAGCTCTGCGGTCACAGGCCGATCAGTGGCTTACCCCGCTCAATTTGAGAGTGTCACGGCCTTTGGTGTGCGCCGTGACACAGTTATTTTCTTATGTTGTTTTATGTCCAAGGGGTCAGGTGGACCCACTCTTGTACATGACAGTAGTTCCATTGTTTTTCCCTTTGTCTTTTGTTTGGCCTGTGAAGACTCCGGTTCGTCTGTGTCCTTGAGGAACCGGTAGTCTCCTATTCCTGACCCCTATGCTAGGGATCGTAGGGCCAGTAGGGCCCAGGTTCCAGTGTATGAGTCCTCCCACCATTAGGGGGCGCTCATACGGTCTGGAGATCAGGGCTAGGCTGAGGATTGTATTGGAGGTTTTCATCTTCCCTATCCTTGCTTGCAGGCCTAGTTACTTCCTTTATTCCCTTCATTATACGTGGGGGGTTTCCCCCACTCCCCACAGTGACAGACAGTTGGTAAAGTGGTGTGCGACAAAAATGCCAATCTTCTGAGCGTGCTGAAACAGGGCAAAATGACATATGGTGCATGGTACGCGTGCATGGTGCGCGCCCTGAACTTAGTCGTGCAGCGATTTGTTGCCAAATACCCTGGGGTCCAGGATGTCTTGCGGCAGGCCAAGAAAATCTCTGGCCATTTTAGAAGATCTTGCTGACATTCAGCGGCGACACCATTTGCCCATCAGACGTCTGATTTGTGACTTCCCGACGTGCTGGAACTCCACCTTGTATATGCTTGATAGGCTGCTGCAGCAAAAACGTGCCGTTAACGACTACCTAAAACGCAGAAAAAGCCAAACGGGACACACATACAAAATGAAATCTTAATTAGGTAGTAAATAATTACAACAACTCATTAATCAGAAATAAATAAAAAACATAGCAGCAGTGTAGGCTGGCGATGCGACAAGCAGCTCACCTGCTGACCCACAAGGTATGAGATCCATACCATGCTCTGTACAGAATGACTCAAAAGAGCAATAGCAAAAATAACTCCCAAGGAAACAACAACATACACCCGAATACCAAATGTATAAACATCCACCTGGGGCCCAATCAGGGGAACCAACTGTGGATGTACTAATAGCAGGCAACTAAGGAGAGAAAAGCTATTGAGATACCTGGGTAATAATCCAGTGAAAGGATCGGACCTCTGGTCAGCTGGGAGCGCACCCCGACGCACGTTTCGCCCTGCTTCTTCAAGGGGCGTGTCTGGCACAATCACCCCACCACATTATATACCCAGGTACTCATAAAAAAATGCAGGACATATGTGAGGGGGACCAATGGTTGCAATCAAACAGGTTACATTTTCTCAAGCGTGGTCTCGCGAGACCCGACGTCATATATCCCTTTTTGGGTAAAAGAGATATTTTCGCAAAGTTAAAATTGCGCGAGAATATTCGCAAGGGTATCGCATAGTCGCGGTCACATGACCGCAAGTAAACGCACGATCATCCCACAATGCAAAGTCGCATGGTAGGTGATCGCGCGAGACCACGCACAGAAGAATCACACTGCGCGAGACTCTTCAGTGCGATCACCTACTATGTGACATGTGACATGTGACTTCGCATTGTGGGATGATCGTGCGTTCACTTGTGGTCATGTGACTATGCAATACCCTTGCACTTATTCTCGCGCGATTTTAACTTTGTGAAAATATCTCTTTTACCCAACAACGGATATATGACGTCAGGTCTCGCGATACCACGCTCGAGAGAATGTAACCTATTTCATTGCAACCATTGGTCCCCTCACATATGTCCATTTTTAATGAGTACCTGGGTATATAATGTGGTGGGGTGATTGTGCCAGACACGCCCCTTGAAGAAGCGGAGCGAAACGTGCGTTGGGGTGCGCTCCCAGCTGACCAGAGGTCTGATTATTTCACTGGATTATTACCCAGGTATCTCAATGGCTTTTCTCTCCTTAGTGGCCTGCTATTAGTACAGCCACAGTTGGTTCCCCTGATTGGGCCCCAGGTGGATGTGTATACATTTGGCATTCGGGTGTATGTTGTTGTTTACTTGGGGGTTATTTTGTCATTTTGTACAGAGCATTGCAATCCGTGTGGATCTCATGCTTTGTGGGTCAGCAGGTGAGCTGCTTGTCGCAGCGCCAGCCTGGACTGCTGCTATGTTTTTTATTTATTTCTGATTAATGAGTTGTTGTAATTATTTACTACCTAATAAAGATTTCATTTTGCATGTGTGTCCCTTTTGGCTTTTTCGACGTTTTATGTGTTGTTATGCATTTTTCCATCTATTGGATGGTTTAATAGGTTGTGTTAACGACTACCTGTACAAACTCTGCGGTAGGACAGGTTCTGGGGAGCTTGTTTTTTTTTCTTCACCGCACCAGTGGCTGCTCATGCGCCGCGATGCATGCAGACTTCTATGGCCATTTGATGAGATCACCAAACTGGTCAGTCACAGCCAGGGCGCCATCAGTGACTTCGTACCTTACGCCTTCTTTCTGAAGCGTGCATTGCATCGTGTCATTGATCAAGCCATCAAGGAGCAGCAGCAGGAAGATGAGGAAGTCGCAATGCTAAATGAAATCCCAGGGGGGCTACTCCATTTGAGACAAGTCAGCAGGAGTCTGAAGAGGAGTCCGAGGAGGATGGTGCCTGGGGGGAGGAGGACAAGGAGGAGCAAAAAGAACCGACTTTAAACTTTTCTGGGATCCTTGGTGTTGTCCGTGGATGGGGAGAGGAGACAGAGGACGACATTCTCCTGGGCGATGAGCAGGAGCCAGGCTGCTCCACTGCTTCCAATTTAGTGCAAACAGGGCCTTCATGCTCCAGTGTTTGAAGAGGGACCCCCGTATAAAAAGCATAAAGGGCAAGGACCGGTACTGGGTGGCAACATACTTAGACCCCCGGTACAAACACAAAATGGCGGAGATGTTACCAGCGTCACAGAGGGCTGTCAGAATGCAGCATTTCCAGGCCTTGCTTTGAGAGATGCTGCATTCTGCTGTTGCGGGCGCTGGCAGAGAAATTTCCACCAACAGAGAAACTGTTACGAGTACCAATCCTACAGCGCATGCAAGAAGAGGGCGGTTTGAAGATGTGTTGGTCACTTCGGATATGAGATCATTCTTTCACCCAACCCATCGACAGCCACCCTCCAGTTCCAGCCTCAGGGAATGCCTAGACCGACAGGTGTCTGACTACATTGGGTTGACGGCCGATGTGGACGCTCTGAGAAGCGAGGAACCCCTTGACTACTGGGTGTGTAGGCTTGACCTGTGGCCAGAGCTGGCACAATTTGCCTTGGAACTCTTGGCTTGCCCCTTGTCGAGTGTCCTGTCGGAAAGGACGTTCAGTGCAGCAGGGGGGATCGTGACTGATAAGCGCACTCGCCTAGCTCACGACAGCGTGGACTACCTCACATTTCTAAAAATGAATGAGGCATGGATCTCAGAGGAATTCAACACCTGTGACGACCACGTTTAATTGAATTTCCTCATGCCAGCCCACACATATACGCCACCACCCAGAACAAATAATGGTCCCTGTCTTATGTAAATACAGCGGCATAAATGGCCTTTTCTGTCTGGTGAATGCTTAATGCCTAATACATAACGACCACGTGTTATCGAATTTCAACTATTATCATTTGGGGGTTTTTCAAGAGGGGGGATTTCGTTAGCCACGTTTTTAATCCAATTTTATATTTTTTGTTCTTTTAAACATATGTATTTGACATGTATTTGTACTGGCCTGCAGTAAAATTGATATCCAATGATCGTCTAATATACCTCCAGCCACATAATCACTTGATGTTTTCTGTCCGGAGAATGTAGTTTTAGGGCCTGTAGTGCACTGGCCTGCAGTAAAATTGATATCCAATGACCGTCTAATTTACAGCACCTCCAGCCACATAATCACTAGTGTTGATCACGAATATATTTTTTTTTAAAATCAGTACTCATGACTTTTTAATCAGTACACAGTACTCTAGTTTGTGGGCCAATGAGAAGGCTGCAATATATTTGACTTTAGGAGTAGTGTTGATTGCAAATTTTCGTAATGTGAATTTTTGTAATGAGAATCAATGAGATTGCGAAAACTCAGATCCCATGGTATATTCTAACCCCCAGGCATTCCCATGGTGACGGGGACTCTTCGGGGAGGAGTATGCCAAAGTGGAACAACTGTGCAGATTTTAAAAAAAAAAACAAGACAAATATTCTAAAAAAAAAAACAAATATATTAGTTTCTTAGAACATTCGTAATATTTAAAAACAAGAATATATAGCAATATAGCGAATATTCTAAAAAAAAAAAAAAATATAGAGCAATTTAGCTAATATAGTGCTATAATCTTCTTTGTCTAATAGTTGTAATTTTTTTCTCATCTGAAGTTCAGATTGTAAAAAAATTACAACTATTAAAAAAAATAAGATTATAGCACTATATTAGCTAAATTGTTCTACATTTGTTTTTTTTCTGCATATTCACTATATATTCTTGTTTTAGAATATTACGTAAATTAAGCAGGGAGGTCTCTGACTTAAAGGTCTCTGACGAGGCGAAGTGAGTTATTCCTGAAGTCTCGCGAGACTTCGGTGAATAACTTAGGTATTTGATTTTTAAACTGGAAAACCCATTTAAAACTTGGGTCCTAACTCTGCTTCGGTTCTGAGGTACCAATTGCAAAACTTCGGTAATAACTCACTTCGCCTCTTCGGAGGCCATACATTTTAATGTTGTACGGAGACGGATCTCTGTACAGCATTAAACTGAGGTTTTGAGAGAAGTGACTTTGAATATAGGATCCGAAGCTAGCTTTGTTCATCCCTACCTTTCAACAGAAAATCTTGAGAGATTAACCTTTCTAAAGATGAATCAGACGTGGATCAGCTAGGATTCCCAGACACCGGTGCCTGAGGCATTAGACTAAATCATTCTGGCAGTAATGTTCTGACTGCAGTGTGCTGCCTGCTGCCACACCAGAACATTGTGAAAAATGGTCCGTTACTTCTGGCCACGTGCTTCAGCCACTATTCTGATGATGCCAACTGCCTGATGCCACATACCTGCTGCCATCTTCTTCTACTGCCACTGCTGTTGCCCCCCACCTCACCACTCTGTGACTGGGCCACTATGTTGACTCCTCATGCTGTTGCCACCCTCACCATTATGTGACTGGGACACTGTCTTGACTTCTAATGCTGTTACCACCCTCACCACTCTATGATTGGGCCACTATGCTGACTCCTCATGCTGTTGCCACTCTCACCACTCTGTGACGGGGCCACTAATGTCCCTGTTTGGCCTTGTTGACATCACAGCTTATTTTACCGTTCTTCTGTTCGGTCAGAAAAACCAAAAAATGAAAAACACAACAGATCCTGTATTTGGAGCATCCATAAGGCCTTTATCACATGGTCAATATTTTGCAGCCGGAAGAAGCCAGGTTGCTGGCGAAACGGCGTTGGGACAAGGAGACTGAGGGACCGGCGCACCAATACTGGGTATTTTTTCTGAGCTTGTCTTTATTTTCAACACTGCCTATGTATATTCTTATTGGATCCAACCATCCAGAGTTATCTTTTCTTTTCTTTTTCTGGCTTTGTTGTGACGCTCTTTACTAACTTATGTAAGCCCATGTGTGTCGATCCCCCGGTCCTCCTCGGGTCTTTCCTCACTATAACATACCTGTTTACTGCTGTTTTTATGACAATGTGATTGTGTTTATTTAATAAAGAGAATTTTTGTACTTAGAATTGGAGCCTTAGTTCTATTATTTGGGTATATGATTTGGAAGCCAAAATCAGGAGAAGACATACAAATATTTCCATCACATGTTATTTCTGATTTGGACCCACTCCTGTTTTGCCTTACCAATACTGATCAAATACTGATATAAAAAAAAACTGACCAAATACTGACCATGTGAATGAGGCCATTAAAGTCATTCTATCTGAATAAAACCGTTTTTAGAGGCAAATGCCCAAAACTCATGTAAACTGAGCATGGGTGGGGGCTCTATCACACGGTCAGTATTATGCATCAAGTTTTGATCATGATTTGGAAGCCAAAAGCAGGAGTGGGTCCAAAACACAGAAGAAATGTGAATATTCAAATCATGTGTCATCTCTGTTTTGGACCCACTACTGTTTTTTTTTTGGCTTTACCAATTACTGACCAAATACTGACTGTATGAAGGCGGATGCTCAAAAGACAGGATCAGTTTTTTTGGGGGTTGTTCTTCTGATGGATCAGAAGGGAAAAATAAACAGTGACATCAACACAAACTTACTGCTGACACCCTCTCCACTCATGGGGCCACTATGTGTATCAGTGTGTAACAGAACAGGTTCTCTAGCAATGTTTGTGGAATCATCAGACAGTGTAAAAGGAGATCACTCTTTCACTCTATAGTAGAATCTTGGGCCACTGCACGGTTAATTACATTATACCTGATGCTAACATTGAACTGAGTTCACACTTAAGTTATTTGGTAATTTTTTGACCTGTAACTGACCAAATAAGTGAAGTGTGAACTGAGCCCAAAAGTGACATCTGTCACCTGCCTGTCATACTGACGCACAGTAACTGTTTCACTACCACAACGGACTAGCTAAGCATGTTTTTGTGATGCACAGTGATGATGCACTCTCCCTGCAAGTTGGGAAATAGCAAATTTATAACACGCTTCGTGACGAATTAACGTGACGAACAAATCTAATTTTTTAAAACTTCACTTATCTCTACCCCTAGCACAACATTTAAATACCCAAAGACAGAATGGTTTACTTCACAGAAGTTCCGGCTTGGGATCGGTATTCTGTAGATTGTATTATTTTCCCTTATAACATGGTTATAAGGGAAAATAATAGCATTCTGAATACAGAATGCATAGTAAAACATCGCTGGAGGGGTTAAAAAAAAAAATAATAATAATTTAACTCACCTTAGTCCACTTGATCGCGGCCCGGCATCTCCTTCTGTCGCCTTTACTGAACAGGACCTGTGGTGAGCATTCATTATAGGTCAAGGACCTTTGATGACGTCACTCCGGTCATCACATGGTACGTCACATGATCTTTTACCATGGTCCTATTCAACAAAGGAGACAGAAGGAGATGCCGGCTACACGATCAAGTGGACTAAGGTGAGTTAAAAGATTTTTTTTATTTTTTTTAACCCCTCCAGCGATGTTTTACTATGCATTCTGTATTCAGATGCTATTATTTTCCCTTATAACCATGTTATAAGGGAAAATAATAATGATCGGGTCTGCATCCCGATCGTCTCCTAGCAACCATGCGTGAAAATCGCACAGCATCCGCACTTGCTTGCGGATGCTTGCGATTTTCACGAAACCCCATTCATTTCTATGGGGCTTGCGTTACGTGAAAAACGCACAAAGAGGAGCATGCTGCGATTTTCACGCAACGCACAAGTGATGCGTGAAAATCACCGCTCATGTGAACAGCCCCATAGAAATGAATGGGTCAGGATTCCGTGCGGATGCTATGAGTTCACCTCCCGCAACGCATCCGCGCGGAAAACTCGCTTGTGTGAAAGGGGCCTAACTCTGCATCTGAGATCAGGTTCACTTGGTCATCTGATCACCCATCTATGCCTTACTAGGCTGTCTTTTGATGCCATGACCCAGACATTTACAGCATCAGGATCACATCGCTAAATTAATTGCACTAAACACACAAGCATGAACATTACATTTAACATTGTCCCGATCCTGTCCATGCCCAATTTTTTGAGTAAATTACAGTAAAGGGGTTGGCCAATTTCTGTTGACCAACATGTTTGTAAAATGATTATATGTACTTGCTAATATAGTCATTGTTGAAATGATGTGCCATTCTCTATATTTCATAATAAGGAATGCCCCATTGTTTGTCAAGTCTTTTGTGTTCTCCACACAGAGATCCTGTCCATAAAATGGCTGCTGTTGGAGGGTCATGTGATCAGGCAAATCACCTTCATGTGATGTCCCCTCTGTTCAAATACACTGCACCTGCTATCTGCTCTTGAAATGGTGGGAGTTTAGTGAAGGTACAAACTGCTTCTATAGCGATACCTGTTACATGCTGCAATAATAGTGATTACTCTCTCTTGTGATAATGGTTATCTAATATATGTCTGACAAATGGAAAGGACTGTTTTCAATTACCACAGTTCTTGTTTATTTATTTATTTATTTTTATTTTCTTAACCCCTTAACCACCTCAGCTCCCCTAGCTTAAACACCCTTAATGACCAGACCACTTTTTACAATTCTGCACTACACTACTTTCATGGTTTATTGCTCGGTCATACTACTTACCACCCAAATGAATTTTACCTCCTTTTCTTCTCACTAATAGAGCTTTCATTTGGAGGTATTTCATTGCTGCTGACATTTTTACTTTTTTTTGTTATTAATCGAAATTTACCGATTTTTTTTTTTGCAAAAAAATGAAATTTTTCACTTTCAGTTGTAAATTTTTTCAAATAAAACTACATTTATAAATAAATTTTTCTCTAAATTTATTGTTCTACATGTCTTTGATAAAAAAAAATGCAATAAGTGTATATTTATTGGTTTGCGCAAAAGTTATAGGGCCAGATGTATCATTACTCTGACAGCTCACTCCACTTTCACATATGGCTAAAGTCAGTTTTAGCCAAGTCAGATTTATGATCGGCCCTTTAAGACTATAATAAATGTGGTTTGACGGTAGCAGTTTATCCGTCAGTAAGCAGCTTTCCAAAAGTCGCACATCTTAATGAAAAAGTCGCACGTTTTTATGAAAAAGTCGCATGTTCTATTAAAAAGTCTCATAAGATAAGCATGGTCCTCGCTGGAGTGAAATTGGGACTTTTTTGCGACTTTTTTGCGACTTTTTTAAAAAGTCGCAATAGTAAATTTGACTTGCCAATCATTTGCATAAGCCAAAACGCCCATTTTCTCAAAACTGGAGTGCATAGCGCTTACCTTCAAAAAGTCGCAAAAAAGTCGCAAAATTTTGATTTGCGCATTTTTTTGCGACTTATTGACTCCACAAAAGTGACTTAGCCTAATGATATATCTGGCCCATAGCGTTTACAAACTATGGTACAAAAATGGGAATTTCCGCATTTTGAAGCAGCTCTGACTTTCTGAGCACCTGTCATGTTTCCTGAGGTTCTACAATGGCCAGACAGTAGAAACACCCGACAAATGACCCCATTTCGGAAAGTAGACACCCTAAGGTATTCGTTGATGGGCATAGTGAGTTCATAGAACTTTTTATTTTTTGTCACAAGTTAGCGGAAAATTATGATTTTTTTCTTTTATTTTTTTTCTTACAAAGTCTCATATTCCACTAACTTGTGACAAAAAATAAAAACTTCCATGAACTCACTATGCCCATCACGAAATACCTCGGGGTGTCTTCTTTCCAAAATGGGGTCACTTGTGGGGTAGTTATACTGCCCTGGCATTTTAGGGGTCCTAATGCTTGAGAAGCAGTTTGAAATCCAAATGTGTTAAAAATGCAGTGTGAAATCCTAAAGGTGCTCTTTAGAATTTGGGCCCCTTTGCCCACCTAGGCTGCAAAAAAGTGTCACACATGTGGTATTTCCGTACTCAGGAGAAGTAGTGCAATGTGTTTTGTGGTGTCTTTTTACATATACCCATGCTGGGTGAGATAAATATCTCTGTCAAATGACAACTTTGTATAAAAAAAAATGGGAAAAGTTGTCTTTTAGAGAGCTATTTCTCTCACCCAGCATGGGTATATGTAAAAAGACACCCCAAAACACATTGCCCTACTTCTCCTGAGTACGGCAATACCACATGTGTGACACTTTTTTGCAGCCTAGGTGCGCAAAGGGGCCCAAATTCTAAAGAGCACATTTTAGGATTTCACAGGGCATTTTTAACACATTTGGATTTCAAACTACTTCTCACGCATTAGGGCCCCTAAAATGCCAGGGCAGTATAACTACCCCACAAGTGACCCCATTTTGGAAAGAAGACACCCCAAGGTATTTCGTGATGGCCATAGTGAGTTCATGGAAGTTTTTATTTTTTGTCACAAGTTAGTAAAATATGACACTTTGTAAGAAAAAAAAAAATCATAAATTTCCGGTAACTTGTGCCAAAAAAATAAAATTCTAGGAACTCGCCATGGCCCTCACGGAATACCTTGGGGTGTCTTCTTTACAAAATGGGGTCACTTGTGGGGTAGTTATACTGCCCTGGCATTTTAGGGACCCTAATGCGTGAGAAGTAGTTTGAAATCCAAATGTGTTAAAAATGCCCTGTGAAATCCTAAAGGTGCTCTTTAGAATTTGGGCCCCTTTGCCCACCTAGGCTGCAAAAAAGTGTCACATATGTGGTATCTCCGTACTCAAAAGAAGTAGGGCAATGTGTTTTGGGGTGTATTTTTACATATACCCATGCTGGGTGAGATAAATATCTCTCTAAAAGACAACTTTCCCAATGTTTTATACAAAGTTGTCATTTTAGAGAGATATTTCTCTCACCCAGCATGGGTATATGTAAAAAGACACCCCAAAACACATTGCCCTACTTCTCCTGAGTACGGCAATACCACATGTGTGACACTTTTTTGCAGCCTAGGTGGGCAAAGGGGCCCAAATTCCTTTTAGGAGGGCATTTTTAGACATTTGGATTCCAGACTTCTTCTCACGCTTTAGGGCCCCTAAAATGCCAGGGCAGTATAAATACCCACATGTGACCCCCTTTTGGAAATAAGACACCCCAAGGTATTCCATGAGGGGCATGGCGAGTTCATAGAAGATTTTTTTTTTTGGCACAAGTTAGCGGAAATTGATTTTTTTTTTTGTTTTTTTCTCACAAAGTCTCCCTTTCCGCTAACTTGGGACAAAAATTTCAATCTTTCATGGACTCAATATGCCCCTCAGCGAATACCTTGGGGTGTCTTCTTTCCAAAATAGGGTCATTTGTGGGGTGTTTGTACTGCCCTGGCATTTGAGGGTCTCCACAATCATTACATGTATGGCCAGCATTAGGAGTTTCTGCTATTCTCCTTATATTGAGCATACGGGTAATGAGATTTTTTTTAAACGGCACAGATTTCTTCATTCGCATCAATCGATGTGGATGAATAAATCATTGCCGGGATTTTTTATTTTTTTTTATATACAAAGTGTTTGCCAAAGCATATGAACACCGCCCCTTAGCTCATATGCCTCGGCAAACGTATCTTTTTTACTGCAGAGGAGAAATCTCATCTTGCAGCGCCGCATACACCGACTTTTGTGTAATCTGACAGCAGCGCAATGCTTCTGTCAGAATGCACATCAGTGCTGCAGCTTGTTCATCGGTTGGTCCACCTAGAAGGTAAAAAAAACAAAACAAAAAAGAAAAAACCAGGCCGCAACGCAATAAATTTATTAACATTAACTTTATATAACATTTGAACGGAACATTAACTTTTATAAACTTTATTTAACTTTTTGAACAGAACATTAACTTTTTTGCTTACCAGTGATTTATTTTTTATTTTTTTTACCTTTATAGGACAAACCTCTCTTTCCCCATGGGACAATGTGCAAAGCGCAAATCGCCCAGAGATGTGGCGAAGTACATTATGCACTTTGTCCCAGGTGAAAGGAGAGGTTTGCAGCAGCTGTGAGTGAAAGGGCCCTAACAGCCCTGTGTGCCTGTCCTGTGTAACGTGATCCCTATGCTAATAGTGTACCTGTGTGTGGTACTTCCGGAAACACTCCCCTAAGCATAGGGCAGGGTGGTCAGGGCAGTCAGAACAGAAATAGCGGGTGTCACGCCTTATTCCACTCCTGCTACAGACACGACATCTTTTTCGGGGTGGCGCTTGGGTTGAGGTACCAGCAACGACATTGGGGAAATGTCGCTCGTGTAGACGGCTCACTACACTGGTGGATGGGGCCACGGAACCTCCTGGATACAGGAGGTTCTCGATGATCTCTTCCTGAAATTTGAGGAAGGATCTTGTTCTCCCAGCCTTTCTGTAGAGAACAAAACTATTATATACAGCCAATTAAATTAAATATACAGACACCTTTTCATACCAGCGTCTGGTGCGGCGGGACACTAAATAAGGAGCCAACATCTGGTTATTGAAGTCCACCCACCCCTCCCATGAGCAAATTATAGTCGTGGACCGAGAGGGGCTTTTCAATGACACTAGTTGCTCGTTCTATTTGTATTGTCGTGTCTGCGTGAATGGAGGAGAGCATGTAAACGTCACTCTTGTCTCTCCATTTCACCGCGAGCAGTTCTTTGTTACACAAGGCAGCCCTCTCCCCTCTTGCAAGACGGGTGGTAATGAGCCGTTGGGGGAAGCCCCGGCGACTAGGTCGCGCGGTGCCACAGCAGCCAATCTGTTCTAGGAACAAATGCCTGAAGAGGGGCACACTTGTGTAAAAATTGTCCACATAAAGATGGTACCCCTTGCCAAATAAGGGTGACACCAAGTCCCAGACTGTCTTCCCACTGCTCCCCAGGTAGTCAGGGCAACTGACCGGCTCCAGGATCTGATCTTTACCCTCATAGACACGAAATTTGTGCGTATAGCCTGTGGCCCTTTCACAGAGCTTATACAATTTGACCCCATACCGGATGCGCTTGCTTGGGATGTATTGTTTGAAGCCAAGGCGCCTGGTAAAATGTATAAGGGAATCGTCTATGCAGATGTTTTGCTCAGGGGTATACAAATTTGCAAATTTGGTGTTAAGGTGGTCTATGAGGGGCCGAATTTTGTGGAGCCGGTCAAAAGCTGGGTGGCCTCTGGGACGAGAGGTGCTGTTGTCGCTATAGTGCAGGAAATCGTGCCCTGGACATGGCAGCAGAGAACATGGGCATGTGATGAATTGGGTTTGTGGACCAATATGATCGCAATTCATGCTTTTTTGTTAGGCCCATGTTGAGGAGAAGGCCCAGAAATTTTTTTAATTCGGAAACTTGGACGGGTTTCCACCGGAAAGACTGGGCATAAAAGCTTCCCGCGTTGGCGGCTATAAATTGAGTGACATACCGATTTGTTTCTGCCACGACTAAGTCCAAGAGCTCCGCAGTCAAGAACAGCTCAAAAAATCCCAGTGCCGAACCGATCTGAGCTGTCTCAACCCGAACTCCAGACTGGGCGGTGAAAGGGGGAACTATTGGTGCGGCTGAAGTTGGGGGCTGCCAATCAGGGTTTGCCAGCACCTCAGGGACTCTAAGGGCTCTACGAGCCTGTCTGTGCGGTGGCTGCGACGGGGGAACTAATGCACGTGCCACCGTACCAGCTTCAACTGCCCTTCTGGTGCTCGCCACTTCACCATGTTGTACGGCAGTGCTGGTACTAGGTCCAGGATGGGCTGCGCTGCTGGTGTATGCCTCACCACGTAATCCGACAGCGCCAGCCCCACTCTGCTGCCCTTGAAGCGGATCCTGCGCAACCTGTGTTCTAGCAACACGGGGCCGGGTACGCCTGGTGGTATCAGGGACCTCAACCTCCTCGTCCGAACTTTGGGTCAGACTGCCACTGCTTTCTACAGGTTCATATTCTGACCCGCTGGATTCGTCAGATGAGGGTTCCCATTCCTCATCCGACTGGGTCAGAATCCTGTAGGCTTCTTCAGAAGAATACCCCTTATTTGCCATTTGGTCAACTAAATTTAGGGGGTATTCCCTGAGACTACCCAAGAAAAAAAGCAAGCCTGTCTTACAAATGGGAGGCTAGCGAAGTACCGGAAGCCGCTGCGATTGATAAAAAATATCAAAACTGATTTTTTTTTATCGCCACAGCGCTTGTGAAGTGATTGTGCAGTGATCAAAAAATAATAAATTTTTGGTCACTGCGGCGGGGCGGGCGTGGGTGAACACACGTGTGGGCGACCGATCAGGCCTGATCGGGCAAACACTGCGTTTTGGGTGGAGGGCGAACTAAGGTGACACTAATACTATTATAGATCTGACTGGGATCAGTTCTGATCACTTACAGATACTATAAAAGTACCAATGCTGATTAGCGATACGCTAATCAGCGAATCAGTGACTGCGGTGCGGTGGGCTGGGCGCTAACCGACGCTAACTGCCTAACAAAGGGGCCTAAACTATCCTAAACTTAACCGTCAATACTAGTGAAAAAATAAAAAGTGACAGTTTACACTGATCACTTTTTTCCCTTTCACTAGGTGATTGACAAGGGCAATCAAGGGGTGATCAAGGGGTAAATTGGGGTGATCTGGGGCTAAGTGTACTGTTGGTGTGTACTTACAATGATGTGTGCTCCTCTGCTGGGACCAACCGACGAAAAGGACCAGCAGAGGAGCACAGAAGCCATTTAACACATTATATTTATAAATATAATGTGTTAACTGGCTTGTGATTTGTTTTTTTGAAAATCAACAGCCTGCCAGCGACGATCATCGGCTGGCAGGCTGATGACGAACTTCTCCTCTAACTTTTGCCGGCCCGCGATGCGCATGCGCGGGCCGGCTGAGGGCGTAATGTCGTGTCTCGCGAGATGACGCATCAGCGTGTGAAGGAGGAATGAATCAGCCGCCTCCGGAACGCGATCCTGCGTTAGGCGGTCCGGAGGCGGTTAAGGACCCTGCCATATTTCACCTTAAGGACCAGGCCATTTTTTGCAAATCTGACATGTCACCTCATGCAGTTATAACTTTAAAACGCTTTTACTTATCCAGGCCATTTTCTCGTCACATATTGTACTTAATGACAGTGGTAAAATTGAGTAAATTATAATTTTTTTTATTTATTTCCAAATTTCAATTTCTCTACTTTTATAATAGATAGTGATACCTCCAAAATAGTTATTACTTAACATTTCCCATATTTCATGTTTGGATCATTTTGTGAATGCCATTTTATTTTTTGGGGACGTAAGAAGGCTTAGAAATTTAGAAGCAAACCCACTTTTTAAGGACCAGTTCAGGTCTGAAGTCACTTTGTGAGGCTTAGCTAATAGAAACCACCCAAAAATGACCCCAATTTAGAAACTACACCCCTCAAGGTATTCAAAACTGATTTTTACAAACTGTGTTAACCCTTTAGTTGTTCCACAAGAATTAATAGAAAATGTAGATGAAATTTCAGAATTTCACTTTTTTGGCAGATTTTACATTTTAATCAATTTTAAACCCCATACGCGGTTGTAAACTGCTGTACAGGCACACGGCATTCCATAGAAGGAAAGGAACGCCATGTGGTTTTTGGAAAGCAGATTTCGCTGGGATAATTTTAAGCTGCCATGTCACATTTGAAGGCCCCATGATGAAGTCCTAGAGTAGAACTCCAACAAAGTGATCCAATTTTAGAAATTACACCCCTCAAGGTATACAAAACTGATTTTACAAACTTTGTTAACCCTTTAGGTGTTTCACAAGAATTAATGGGAAATGAAAGAGATGAAATTTCTGTCATGGTCTTACCTTCTTGCCGTTCTCCTTCGTTTGACATGTGCTGGCGGCCATCTTGGTTTCTGGGTTTCTTGTAGCCTCCCACCCTGCGGCTCCTCCTTCCCACTGGGAGGAGCTGGATGCCCTCATATATATAGGAGGTCTGTGGCTTCAGTTCCTTGCTTGATCCTCCTGTGTTCACATGCTTCTAGACTGCTGCTGCTTCTGGTTCCTGATCCTGGTCTCGTCCGACTACCCTGCTGGTTCCTGATCCTGGTTTCGTCCGACTACCCTGCTGGTTCCTGATCCTGGCTTCGTCTGACTACCCTGCTGGTTCCTGATCCTGGCTTCGTCTGACTACCCTTCTGGTTCCTGACCTCTGGCTTCGCAAAGACTCTGCTTTGGTTTCGCCATCCGTTTGGACTTTTGCTTTACAGCTTTATTTTCAATAAAGCCTTCTTATTTTCACTTATCCCTTGTTGTACGTCTGGTTCATGGTTCCGTGACATTAGGACCAAGCCATGAATTCTGACGGTACAGGGCCATCCTCGCTACCCACGCTGGTTGCCAGACTTGATCAGCAGGATCACCTGTTGGGTCGGTTCGCTGTGGCGTTGCAAACCCTGCTTGAACGCACGGCTCATTTCGCTCCCGTTGCCGATGGGTCGGTTGTCGCTCCTGGGCCCGCTCCTACTGCCGCTCCGGTTGTTGCGCCAGAGTCTACCCCGACACCTGTTGTTGCACCTGCGGTGTTTTGGGGTATGACCGGTTCTGCCCCTCTTCCACAGCGCTTTGGGGGAGAGCCAACTCAGTGCCGAGGTTTCCTTAACCAGGTGGGCATTTATTTTGAGTTGCTGCCACATGCCTTTCCTACTGAGAGATCAAAGGTGGGCTTCTTGATCTCGCTGCTCTCGGACAAGGCCTTGGCCTGGGCCAGCCCTTTATGGGAGAACAACAATCCGGTGGTTGCCGAGTTTTCCGGTTTTGTTGCTTCTCTTCGGAAGGTATTCGATGTGCCGGCTCGTGCTGCCTCTGCTGCGAAGCTCCTTATGTCCATCAGACAGGGTTCACGATCCGTAGCTGAATACGCCATTGAGTTTCGTACCCTGGCAGCAGAGGTGGGCTGGAATAATGAGGCTCTGGTCGCTGCTTTCTCTCATGGTCTCTCGGATGCCTTGAAGGATGAGGTTGCAGCTAAGGACCTACCAGTGGAGCTCGAGTCTCTTATTTCTTTCCTGATTTTGATTGACACCAGACTCAGGGAGAGACCTTCCTTTAAGGAGAGCCTGCGGAGGTTTTCTAACAGATTGGCGCCTACGTTTGCTGTCCCACCCGTGCCTCCCTCTCCTCCCACGCCTCCTGGGGATGACTTGTCTGGGGGTGAACCCATGCAGCTGGGGTTTGCTCGCCTGTCCGAGGGGGAGAGGGTACTCCGGAGACGCGAGGGCCGATGCATGTACTGTGGTCTCGGTGGGCATTTTCGGTTGGCATGTCCGAACCGTCCGGGAAACGCTCGCACCTGAGATCCTGTCGGGGGCAGATCTTGGGTGGAGTCTCCTCGTCCCCGGTTTCCCGTGTTGACAAACCACTGATCACTGTTGTCCTCTCCTGGGTCGGGGGCTCGGTGACGACCCAGGCGTTGGTGGACTCTGGTGCTGGTGGTTTGTTCATTGATAATGTGTTCGCTGCCGCCAATTCCATTCCTCTGCAGGCTCGAGGTTCCCCACTGGCTCTTGAGGCGATAGACGGCAGACCCCTTCTGCCGCCACACGTGACTCATGAGACCCTTCCAGTGGGGATAGCCATTGGTGCCGTTCACAGAGAGTCGGTCTGCCTCCAGGTTATTTCGTCTCCGCACTACTCGGTGGTCTTGGGGTACCCCTGGCTCCGGAAGCATAATCCGACTTTCGATTGGAGATCGGCCGAGATCCTCTCGTGGTCACCGCAGTGTGGGGCTAGTTGCATCCATGGGTCTGTCAAGTTGCTGTGTACTTCCTCGGACTCTCTGTTGCCTCCTGAATACGAGGAGTACCGGGATGTATTCGATAAGGTGCGCGCGGTTGCCCTACCTCCGCACCGCCCATACGATTGTGCCATAGAGTTACAATCTGGTGCCGTTCCTCCTCGTGGCAAAGTCTATCCACTGTCGGTAGCGGAGAATGAGGCCATGGAGGAGTACGTGAGGGAGGCGCTTTCACGCGGACACATTCGCAAATCCTCGTCCCCGGCAGGGGCTGGATTTTTCTTTGTGAAAAAGAAGGGCGGTGAGTTGAGGCCTTGCATCGATTACAGGGGTCTCAATCGCATCACGATCAAGAACGCTTACCCGATACCCTTGATTTCCGAGCTGTTCGATCGCCTTAAAGGGGCCACGGTCTTTACCAAACTCGACCTGAGGGCGGCATATAACCTGGTAAGGATCAAGGCGGGCGATGAGTGGAAGACCGCGTTTAACACCAGGACCGGTCATTATGAATCCTTGGTTATGCCCTTTGGGTTGTGCAATGCGCCCGCAGTCTTTCAGGAATTCATCAACGATGTTTTCCGTGACCTGTTGCAGCAGTGTGTGGTGGTCTATTTGGATGACATCTTGGTATATTCTGAATCCATGGAGGCCCACATTCTGGATGTCAGACGAGTGTTGCAACGGTTACGAGAGAACAAGCTGTTCGGTAAGCTTGAGAAATGCGAATTTCACCGATCCCAGGTAACCTTCTTAGGTTACATCATTTCCGCTGAGGGGTTCTCCATGGATCCTGAGAAGGTTTCGGCTGTCTTACAGTGGCCCCAGCCCAGTGGTCTTCGTTCCCTGCAGCGCTTTTTGGGCTTCGCCAATTATTATCGGAAGTTCATCAGGGACTTTTCCATGCTAGCCAAGCCTCTCACGGATCTGACCAGGAAGGGCAGTAATTCCCAGGTCTGGCCGCTCGAGGCCATCCGAGCTTTTGAGGCTCTAAAGTCCGCCTTTGTGTCGGCTCCGATTCTGTCGCATCCCAACCCTGGGTTGCCCTTTGTCCTCGAGGTGGACGCGTCTGAGACGGGAGTAGGCGCCCTTCTGTCTCAGCGTAGAACACCAGAGGGTCCTCTGCTTCCTTGTGGGTTTTACTCCCGGAAACTGTCTTCCGCGGAGTGCAACTATCAGATTGGTGACAGGGAGTTATTGGCCATCGTGCAGGCCCTTAAAGAATGGAGGCACTTGCTCGAGGGTTCGGTGGTTCCGGTCCTCATCCTGACGGACCACAAGAATCTGACCTACCTTTCTGAGGCCAAGAGATTGACACCACGTCAGGCCAGATGGGCTCTGTTCTTGTCACGTTTTAATTACGTGGTCTCCTACCTACCCGGTTCCAAGAACATCAGGGCGGATGCCTTATCACGGCAGTACTCCGAGCTGTCCAGGGAGGAGTCGATTCCGACTTCGGTCATACCTCCGAATCAGATCTTGGCCGCCATTCGCACCAGCCTGACCTCTCCCCTGGGTGAGCAGATTTTGGCGGCTCAATCTGGTGCTCCCTCTGGGAGACCCAACGGCAGATGTTTTGTGCCTGAGGAGTTGCGCACTCGGTTGTTGCGAACCTACCATAACTCCAAGACCGCGGGGCATCCTGGAAAGAATCAGCTGTCCTGGGCTGTTTCACGTCTGTTCTGGTGGCCTTCCCTACGTTCCGACATCGCCGCATATGTAGCGGCATGCTCCGTTTGTGCCCAGAGTAAGTCCCCTCGGCACCTTCCGTTGGGCCTTCTGAAACCCATAGCCACCGGGGAGCGCCCATGGTCACACCTGGGGATGGATTTCATTGTGGACCTCCCTGCATCCCGAGGCCATACGGTCATTCTCATGATTGTGGATCGGTTTTCCAAAATGTGCCACTGTGTTCCTCTCAAGAAGTTACCCTCTGCACAAGAGTTGGCCACGATTTTTGCCAGGGAGGTCTTCCGGTTGCACGGTTTGCCCAAGGAGATTGTGTCGGATCGGGGGAGTCAGTTTGTGTCCAGGTTCTGGCGCGCCTTTTGCTCCCAGTTGGGGATTCATCTCTCCTTCTCCTCGGCCTACCACCCTCAGTCCAATGGGGCCGCAGAACGATCCAATCAGGCCTTGGAGCAATTCCTTCGTTGCTATGTCTCCGATCACCAAGACAATTGGGTTGACCTCCTGCCTTGGGCTGAGTTTGCCAGGAACACGGCGGTGAACTCTTCCTCTGGGACGTCTCCCTTCATGGCCAATTATGGGTTCCAACCTGCCGTGTTACCGGAGGTATTCTCTCCCCAGGATATTCCGGCTGTGGAGGATCACCTTTCCGTCCTACGTGCTTCTTGGGTACTGATCCAGAAGTCCCTTGAGGTCTCTGCGCAGCGCCAGAGACTCCAGGCTGATCGCAGACGAGCGCCTGCTCCTTCCTACCAGGTCGGAGACCGTGTATGGTTGTCCACCCGCAACCTCAACCTTCGAGTGCCCACTCCCAAGCTGGCGCCTCGCTTTGTTGGTCCCTTCCGAGTGCTTCGCAGGGTAAACCCGGTAGCCTATGCCCTTGCGCTTCCTCCTGGCATGCGGATCTCCAACGTGTTTCATGTCTCCCTGTTGAAGCCACTGGTGTGTAATCGTTTCACTTCCTCGGTTCCTCGGCCTCGTCCGGTCCAAGTGGGTAATCGTGAGGAGTATGAGGTGAGCAATATCCTGGACTCACGCCTGGTCCGCGGTCGGGTGCAGTTTTTGGTCCATTGGCGTGGTTATGGTCCAGAGGAGCGTTCCTGGGTTCCCTCCGCAGATGTCCATGCTCCTGCCTTGCTCCGAGCCTTCCACGCACGCTTCCCTCAGAAACCGTTCTTTACTCCGCGGAGGAGGGGCCCTTGAGGGGGAGGTACTGTCATGGTCTTACCTTCTTGCTGTTCTCCTTCGTTTGACATGTGCTGGCGGCAATCTTGGTTTCTGGGTTTCTTGTAGCCTCCCACCCTGCGGCTCCTCCTTCCCACTGGGAGGAGCTGGATGCCCAGCTCATATATATAGGAGGTCTGTGGCTTCAGTTCCTTGCTTGGTCCTCCTGTGTTCACATGCTTCTAGACTGCTGCTGCTTCTGGTTCCTGATCCTGGTCTCGTCCGACTACCCTGCTGGTTCCTGATCCTGGTTTCGTCCGACTACCCTGCTGGTTCCTGATCCTGGCTTCGTCTGACTACCCTGCTGGTTCCTGATCCTGGCTTCGTCTGACTACCCTTCTGGTTCCTGACCTCTGGCTTCGCAAAGACTCTGCTTCGGTTTCGCCATCCGTTTGGACTTTTGCTTTACAGCTTTATTTTCAATAAAGCCTTCTTATTTTCACTTATCCCTTGTTGTACGTCTGGTTCATGGTTCCGTGACAATTTCAGAATTTCCCTTTTTTGGCAGATCTTACATTTTAATAAATTTTTTCCAGTTACAAAACAAGGGTTAACAGCCAAAACTAAAACTCAATATTTATGGCCCTGATTCTGTAGTTTACAGAAACACCCTATATGTGGTCGTAAACTGCTGTATGGGCACACGGCATTGCGCAGAAGGAAAGGAACGCCATACGGTTTTTGGAAGGCAGATTTTGCTGGACTGGGTTTTTGACACCATGTCCCATTTTAAGCCCTACTGATGCACCCCTAGAGTAGAAACTAAAATAAAGTGACCCCATTTTTCAAAATAAGGTATAAGGTGGCAGTTTTGTTGGTACTATTTTAGAGTACATATGATTTTTGGTTGCTCTATATTACACTTTTTGTGAGGCAAGGTAACAAGAAATAGCTGTTTTGGCACCGTTTTTATTTTTTGTTATTTACAAAATTCATCTGACAGGTTAGATCATGTGGATTTTTTTATAGAGCAGGTTGTTACGGATTCGACAATACCAAATATGACTACCGTACTTTTTTTGTTGTTTGTTTCATTTTTTTTCAAAACTGTGTCTCAACATTCTGAAAGCCGTAGTTTTATTTATTTTTTGTCGACTGTCATGTGTAGGGGCTCATTTCTTCAGGATGAGATGACAGTTTGAGTGGTACTATTATAGGGTGCATATGACTTTTTGATCGCTTGCTATTACACTTTTTGTGATGTAAGGTGAAAACATTTTTTTTTTTTATACCGTTTAAAAAATTTTTTTTACGGTATTCACCTGAGGGGTTAGGTCATGTAATATTTTTAAAGAGCAGGTTATTACAGACGCGGCAATACCTAATATGTCTACTTTTTTTTATTTATGCAAGTTCTACATAATGATATCATTTTTGAGACAAAAAAAAATCATGTTTTAGTGTCTCCATAGTCTGAGAGCCATAGTTTTTTCAGTTTTTGGGTGATTGTCTTAGGGTATGATTTTTGCGGGATGAGATGACTGTTTGATTGACACTATTTTGGGGTGTGTATGACTTTTTTATCGCTTGCTATTACACTTTTTGTGATGTAAGGTGACAAAAAATCGTTTTTTTGACAACGTTTTTATTATTATTTTTTTTTACGGTATTGACCTGAGGGGTTAGGTCATGTGATATTTTTATATAGTAGGTTCTTATGGAAACGGCGAAACTTAATATGTATACTTTTTTATATTTACTTAAGTTTTACACAATAACAGCATTTTTGAAAACAAAAAAACGATGTTTTAGTGTCTCCATATTCTGAGCCATAGTTTTTTTTATTTTTTGGGCGATTGTCTTAGGTAGGGGCTCATTTTTTGCGGGATGAGGTGATGGTTAGATTGATACTATTTTGGGGGGTATATACCTTTTTGATCGCTTGGTGTTGCACTTTTAGTGATGTAAGGTGACCAAAAAATGGTTTATTTAGCACCGTTTACATTTTATTTTTTTGAAGGTGTTCACCTGAGGGATTAGGTCATGTGATATTTTTATAGAGCCGGTCGATACGGACACGGCGATACCCAATATGTGTACTTTTTTCCCCTATTTTTTACAATTTTTTCCCCCTTTATTTTGGCTAAGTATACAATATATCGATCGGCACTGCGGAAGATAGAGTAGCGGTGCATGTTTCCCAGGGCAGGCGTTCCATGTAGATAAAAGGAAAACAGACCGGCACTCACTGTTGGTAGATAATCTTGCTGTGATTTATTGTCACATTCCAGTAATGCGTTTCGGAATACAATCTGTCAGGACGAAGCTTTGAGGAGTGAAATGCGCATTGAGGTGTCAGATGATTGAGGCGTCCTCCTGGCAGTGACTTATCATACCCTTAGGTATGTTAGAGACCATTTATGTTATTATAGCTGAGTAGATACTCCTAACCTTAGGCTACTGTGTCTGTGTGGGGTTAATTGTTTGTAGAATTGCACGCTTGGCATCATTGTGTAGTTACAATTGTTCACTGGAGATTGCGATGGAGTAATGAGGTCGCAAAACTGTATTTTGGTGTCATTGTACATTATATTTGTGACACTGCATTAGGGTTTGTGATCTCTTGTAGATAACTGATTTATACTAGTTGTGCAATTTCGCCACTATAGATAACAGTAGCATACTTAGGGAGGTTGTGGCAGGATATTCCCACATTTCCTCTTGAGGTGACTTACCTTGCTAGGGGCATCTTATTTAGCCATGTTTTTGTCTGTACCAATTTTTATATCATGTCTATCTCTGCCAAATTGTCTTATCATGTATATTTGTAATTAATTTAATAAAGATTTCTTTTATATCTCTTATCTCTTTTTTATATATATATATATATATATATATATATATATATATATATATATATATAAATGAATTTCTGTCTGTCTGTCTATCTGTCTGTCTGTCTATCTGTCTGTCTGTCTGTCTGTCTGTCTAGACGTTCTTTATGCGCGACCAAACGATTGGACCGATCTTCACCAAATTTGGCACACAGGCATATCAGGTGTCCGGGAAGGTTTTAGACCGGGTCTCAGCTCTCTAGGACGTACCGTTCATGAGATATTCCCAAAAATTGAGCCCCCCCCCCCAAATACAAGCTTGCAAGTTTTTCTCTTCAAATCCCAACTACCATAAACACAGTTTTACTCCAGGTTTCCATAACAACCCAGCCATATTTCTTTACTGCTTAAAGGGGCGGTCACAGTGAAAGTCACGGTTAAAGGGGCGGTCACAGTGAAAGTCACAGTTAAAGGGCGGTCACAGTGAAAGTCACAGTTAAAGGGGCGGTCACAGTGAAAGTCACAGTTAAAGGGACGGTCACAGTGAAAGTCACAGTTAAAGGGGTGGTCACAGTGAAAGTCACAGTTAAAGGGGCAGTTACAGTTAAAGGGGCGGTCACTGTGAAAGTCACAGTTAAAAGGGCGGTCACAGTGAAAGTCACAGTTAAAGGGGCGGTAACAGTTAAAGGGGCAGTCACAGTGAAAGTCACAGTTAAAGGGGCGGTCACAGTGAAAGTCACAGTTAAAGGGGCGGTCACAGTGAAAGTCACAGTTAAAGGGACGGTCACAGTGAAAGTCACAGTTAAAGGGGCGGTCACAGTGAAAGTCACAGTTAAAGGGGCGGTTACAGTTAAAGGGGCGGTCACTGTGAAAGTCACAGTTAAAGGGGCGGTCACAGTTAAAGTGGCGGTCACAGTGAAAGTCACAGTTAAAGGGGCGGTCACAGTTAAAGGGGCAGTCACAGTGAAAGTCACAGTTAAAGGGGCGGTCACAGTGAAAGTCACAGTTAAAGGGGCAGTCACAGTGAAAGTCACAGTTAAAGGGGCGGTCACAGTTAAAGAGGCGGTCACTGTGAAAGTCACAGTTAAAGGGGAGGTCACTGTGAAAGTCATAGTTAAAGGGGCGGTCACTGTGAAAGTCACAGTTAAAGGGGAGGTCACTGTGAAAGTCACAGTTAAAGGGGCGGTCACAGTGAAAGTCACTGTTAAAGGGGCGGTCACTGTGAAAGTCACTGTTAAAGCGGCGGCCACTATGAAAGTCACTCTTAAAGGGGCGGTCACTGTGAAAGTCACTGTTAAAGGGGCGGGCATTGTGGAGGTCTCTGTTAAAGGGGTGGTCAATGCTAAATTGGCAGGCACTGTTAAAGGGGCGGGCACTGTGAAGGTCATTGTTAAAGGGGCGGGTACTGTAGAGGTCACTGTTATGGGGGAAACTTTCAATATCTTTTTACGACACACGGCAACATAAAATTAAATAGATGAAATATCCCCATGCGAAGCCGGGTCCTTCTGCTAGTCTCTAAATATAAAAATGAGTTTCTGTCTGTCTGTCTGTCTAGACGTTCTTTATGTGTGACCAAACGACTGGACCGATCTTCACCAAATTTGGCACACAGGTACATCAGGTGTCCGGGGAGGTTTTAGACCAGGTCTCAGCTCTCTAGGACATATCGTTCCTGAGATATTCCCCAAAAACATTAGCCAATAAAAGTCTGCAAGTCTTTCTCTTAAAATCCCAACTGCTATAAGCACAGTTTTACTCCAGATTTCCATAACAACCCAGCCATTTTTCTTTATTGCTTAAAGGGGCAGGCACTGTGGAGGTCACTGTTTTTAAAGGGGCAGGCACAGTGGAGGACACTTAATAAATGGGTGGGCACTGTGGAGATCACCGTTATTAAAGGGGCAGGCGCTATGAAGGCCAGTTAAAGGGGCGGGCACTGTGAAAGTCACTGTTAAAGGGGTGGTCACTGTGAAAGTCACTGTTAAAGGGGCGGTCACTGTGAAAGTCACTGTTAAAGGGGCGGTCACTGTGAAAGTCACTGTTAAAGGGGCTGTCACTGTGAAAGTCAGTGTCAAAGGGTCAGTCACTGTGAAAGTCCCTGTTAAAGGGGCGGTCACTGTGAAAGTCAGTGTCAAAGGGGCGGTCACTGTGAAAGTCAGTGTCAAAGGGGCGGTCACTGTGAAAGTCACTGTTAAAGGGGCGGCCACTGTTAAAGGGGCGGTCACTGTGAAAGTCACTGTTAAAGGGTCGGTCACTGTTAAAGGGGCGGTCAATGTGAAAGTCCCTGTTAAAGGGGCGGTCAATGTGAAAGTCCCTGTTAAAGGGGCTGTCACTGTGAAAGTCCCTGTTAAAGGGGCTGTCACTGTGAAAGTCCCTGTTAAAGGGGCTGTCACTGTGAAAGTCCCTGTTAAAGGGGCGGTAACTGTGAAAGTCACTGTAAAAGGAGCGGTCACTGTAAAAGTCACTTTTAAAGGGGCTGACACTGTGGAAGTCACTTTTAAAGGGGCTGGCACTGTGGAAGTCACTGTTAAAGGGGCAGGCACTGTGAAGGTCACTGTTAAAGGGGCAGCCACTATGAAGGTCACTGTTAATAGGGTGGTCAATGCTAAAGGGGCGGTCACTGTTAAAGGGGCGGTCACTGTTAAAGGGGCGGCCACTGTGGTGGTCAATGTTAAAGGGGCGGGCACTGTGGAGGACACTGTTAAAGAGACGGGTACTGTAGAGGTCACTGTTATGGGGGAACTTTTGATATCTTTTTACGACACACAGAAACTTTAAATGAAATTGATGAAATATACCCATGCGAAGCCGGGTCCTTTTGCTAGTATTTTATATATTGGTATTCCATAGTGCCTTTTTTGGGTTACATGTCCCCTCAAGAGGGGCCTGGATGTATTTCTGGAGCGTAATAATATTACAGGCTATAACTACTAGAGAGGGGTCGTTGATCCACGGAGTTAGTCTGATTGCCTGATTGGAGTCGGGAAGGAATTTTTATTCCCCTAAAGTGGGGAAAATTGGCTTCTACTTCACAGTTTTTTTTTTTTTCTTCCTCTGGATCAACTTGCAGGATAACAGGCCGAACTGGATGGACAAATGTCTTTTTTCGGCCTTATGTACTATGTTACTATTCTTGTCTGCAATTGCGGACAGGAAAAAGCATTTTCTATGAGAGTGTCGGCGATGTGTGGTCCGCAAAATGCGGAACGCACATGGCCGGTGTCTGTGTTTTTAAGGATCCGCAAAACACATACGGACTAGTGACCGCTCCACAGTTCCCCACCTCCTTAACTTTGACCTCCACAGCGCTCTGCCTCCTTAACTGTGACATCCACAGGGGCCCACCCTCTTAACAGTGACCTCCACAGCCCTATACTCCCTTAACAGTGACCTCCACAGCACCCTGTCCACTTAAGTGACCTCTATAGTGGTCCGTCCCCTCAAAATCAACATCTACAGTGCCCATCCCCTTAAAACAGTGACCACCATAGCACTCCCCCCTTAACAGTGACATCCACAGCACCCCCCCTTATCAGTGACTTCCACAGCACCCCGCCCTTTTAACATTACCCAGTGGCCTGCCCTCTTATCATTGACCTCCACTGCGGCCTGCCACCTTAAGAGTGACCTGCATAGCACTCCGCCCCCTTAACAGTGACCTGCATAGCACCCCGCCCCTTAACAGTGACCTCCACAGCACTCCGCCCCTTAACAGTGACCTTCAAAGCAGCTCATCCCCTTAACAGTGACTCCCCCACAGCATCCCGCCCCCTTAACAGTGACCTCCACAGCAGCCCACCCCCTTAACAGTGACCTCCACAGCAGCCCACCCCCTTAACAGTGACCTCCACAGCAGCCCACCCCCTTAACAGTGACCACCACAGAGGCCCACCCCTTAACAGTGACCTCCACAGCCCTATACTCCCTTAACAGTGACCTCCACAGCACCCTGTCCACTTAAGTGACCTCTATAGTGGTCCGTCCCCTCAAAATCAACATCTACAGTGCCCATCCCCTTAAAACAGTGACCACCATAGCACTCCCCCCTTAACAGTGACATCCACAGCACCCCCCCTTAACAGTGACATCCACAGCACCCCGCCCTTTTAACATTACCCAGTGGCCTGCCCTCTTATCATTGACCTCCACTGCGGCCTGCCACCTTAAGAGTGACCTGCATAGCACTCCGCCCCCTTAACAGTGACCTGCATAGCACCCCGCCCCTTAACAGTGACCTCCACAGCACTCCGCCCCTTAACAGTGACCTTCAAAGCAGCTCATCCCCTTAACAGTGACTCCCCCACAGCATCCCGCCCCCTTAACAGTGACCTCCACAGCAGCCCACCCCCTTAACAGTGACCTCCACAGCAGCCCACCCCCTTAACAGTGACCTCCACAGCAGCCCACCCCCTTAACAGTGACCACCACAGAGGCCCACCCCTTAACAGTGACCACCACAGTGCCTCACCCCCTTAACAGTGACCTCCACAGCAGCCCACCCCCTTAAGAGTGACCGTCACAATACCTCATCCCCTTAACAGTGACTTCTACAGCAGCCCGCCCTTTATCTGTGACAACAACAGCACCCCATACCGTTAACTGTAACCACCACAGCACTCCACACCGTTAACTGTGACCTCCACAGCACCCCACAACGTTAACTGTGACCTTCACAGCACCTTACCACTTCACAATGACCTCCATAGCAGCCCACCACCTTAAGAGTGACATCCACAGCACCCCATCCCTTTTTCATTAACCTCTACAGTGGATGCGCCCCCTTAACAGTGACCTCCACAGTGCACCGCCCCCTTAAAATGTGACCCTCACAGCACCTCACCCTTTAACAGTGACCACCACAGAGCTCCACCCCCTTAACAATCACTTCCACAGCGTTCTGTCCCCTTAAAGGTTACCTATAGCAGTGAAGAAAAATGTCTGAGCTGGTATGGAAACATGGTGCAAAACTCTGTGTATGTCAGTTAGAATATGAGGGAAAGACCTGTGAGCTTCTATTGGCTAATATGGGTCATGTAATGTACCATATTTGCATTTTTTAGGAATATCTCAAGAACATTTCTAAGAACCTGATTTACCTATATGCCAAATTTGTTGCATATTGGTTGGATCATTTGGCCGTGCATAAAGAAAAGACAGACGGACAGAAATAAATTTTTAGATATATGAGACTAACAGGATGACCCAGCTTTGCATGTGTATATTTCAACTATTTCATTTTATGTTTGTGTTTTAGGTTAAAAAATATCCACAGGGTTCACCATAACAGTGACCTTCACAGCGCCCTGCACCTTTAACAGTGACTCCAAAGCACCCCACCCCCTAAACAGTGACCTCTACAGCACCCGCCCCTAAACAGTGACCTCTACAACAGCCCACCCCTTAACAGTGACCTTCATAACACCCCGCCTCCTTAACTGTAACCTCCAAAGCTGCCTTTCCCCTTAACTGAGACATCCACAGCGACCAACCCCCTTAAAATGTGACCTCTACAGCACCCAGCCCCTTAACAGTGACCTCCACAATGCCCCACCCCGTTAACAGTAACCCCTCATAGCATTATGCCCCTTAACAGTGGGCCCCCACAGCGCCCTGTCCCCTTAACAGTAACCAACACAGCACCCCGCCCACTTAAGAATGAGCCCTGACAGCACCCCGCCCCCTTAACAGTGACCTCCACAGTGCCGGCCCCCTTAACAGCAGCTCAGACCCCTAACAGTGACCTCAACAGTAGCCCACACCTTAACTGTGACCTCCACAGCACCCCATCCTCTAAACTGTGACCTCCACAGCACCCCACCCCTTCACAGTGACCTCCACAGTGCCCTTCCCCGTTAAGTGACCTCTACAGTGCCACGCCCCTTAACAGTGACCTCTACAGCACCACGTCCCCTTAACAGTAACTTATAACAGTGATGAAAAAAGAGTAAAACTGTGTGTATTTTAAGACTGAAGGACCTGTGAGCTTCTATTGGTTTAACAAGGGTAATGTGATTATGTGTATGGCAGTTAGTATATGAGTGAAGAACCAATGACATCCTATAGGCATTTTTTGACAATATCTCAGGAATCCTATGTCTTAGAGAGCTGAGAACTTTACGAAAACCTTCCTGAACAACAAATGTACCTATGGGCCAAATTTGGTGCAGATTGGTCCAACAAACAGACAACAACATAAAGAAATTAACTAGAAGGATGACCCGGCTTCGCACGGTTATATTTTCACAGTTTCATTTAATGTTTGGGTGTGTTGATAAAAAATATCGACAGTATCCCCCATAACAGTGACCTATACCGCACTTTGCCCCCTTAAAATGTGACCTCCACAGCACCCAACCCGCTCCCCTAACAAAGATCTCCACAGTGGTCCTCCCCTTAACAGTGACCCTCCACAGTGATCTACCCCTTAGCAGTTACCTCCACAGGGCCCTGCCTCCTTAACATTGTCCTCCACAACACCCCACCCCCTTAACTGTGACCTTCACAGCTGCCCGCCCACTTAACAGTGACCTCCTCACTCTGCCCTGCACCTTTAATAGTGACCTCTACAGCACACAGCCCCCTTAACAGTGACTTTCATGGTTCCCTGCCCCCTTCACAGAGACCTCCACAGTGCCCACTCCTTTAACAATGACTTTAACAGTACCCCGCTCCCTTAACAGTGACCTTCACAGTACCCCGCTCCCTTAACGGTGACCTCCACAGCAGCTGCCCCTTTAATAGTGACCTCCACATTCCCCTGTCCTCTTAACATTAACCTCCACAGTGCCACTCCTTTAACAGTGACCTCCACAGTGCCCTGCCCTCTTAACAGTAATCCCCACAGCGCCTGCCCCTTTACCATTGACCTCCACAGTGGCCACCCCTTTATTGGTGATTTTCAAAATAACCCGCCCCCTTAAGGCCCCTTTCACACTACCGTTTTTTGTTTCCGTTTTGCGGGCCGTTTTTTGCGTTCCGTATACGGTCCGTATACGGAATCATTCATTTCAATGTACTCCGTATGCATTCCGTTTCCGTATTTCCGTTTTTCCGTTCCGTTGAAAGATAGAACATGTCCTATTATTGCCCGCAAATCACGTTCCGTGGCTGCATTCAAGTCAATGGGTCCACAAAAAAAACGGAACACATACGGAAATGCATCCATATGTCTTCCGTATCCGTTTTTTCTGAACCATCTATTGAAAATGTTATACCTAGCCCAATTTTTTCTATGTAATTACTGTATACTGTATATGCCATACGGAAAAACGGAACGGAACAATGGAACGGAAAAACAACGGAAACAAAAAAACGTAACAACGGATCCGTGAAAAACGGACCGCAAAACACTGAAATAGCCATACGATAGTGTGAAAGAGGCCTAACAGTGACCTCCAAAACGCTCTGTTCCTTTCAGCTCTGTTACAGCAGTGAAGAAAAATGGCTGGGTTGTTATGGAAACCTTGTTTAAAACTGTATGTCGAGACTAAATGACCAGCAAGCTTCTATTGGCTGATAAAGGTCACATGACTGTGTGTATGGCAGTTGGGATACGAGTGAAAGGCATGTGGGCTTCTATTGGCTTATGCAGGTTATGTGATGGTGACATATTTGCATTTGTTGGGAATATCTCAAGAACGGTAGGTCCTAGAGAATTGGGACCTAGTCTAAAACCTTCCTGGACACCGGATGTACCTACATGCCTATTTTGATGCAGATCAGTCTAGTCATTTGGCCATGCATAAAGAACAGACAGACGACAGACAGACAGAAATCCCTTAACAATTACCTCCACAGTCACCTCCAAAGTATGCTTCCCTCTTAACAGTGACCTACACAGCAGCCCACCTCCTTAACAGTGATCTCTACAGAACCCCATCCCCTTAACTGTGACCTCCACAATGCCCTGCCCCCTTTACACTGACCTACACAGAGGCCCTCCCTCTTAACAGTCACCCCACAATGCCCCGTCCCTTTAAAAGTAACCTCTACAGCGCTCTGTCCCTTAACAGTAACCTGCACAATGGTCCACCCACTTTACAGTGACCTCTACAGCACCTCGCCCCCTCAACACTGACCACCACAGTTCCCCGCCACCTTAACTGTGACCTCCACAGGGCCCATCGCTTTAACAGTGACCTCTACAGCTAATGCATTGGAGTGTATGAGAGAAGCAATCTAATGATCACTTGTTATAGTTCCGTATGAAAATAAAGTTTCCCCCTTTTCCCCAAAATGAAAATAAAAAAAACACACAAAAATGCACCTCTTGGGCATTGCCGAGTGCAAAAACGCTGGACTATCAAAAATATAATAAAATAAAAATAAATATTCATCCTGTACAGAAAACAGTGAAACCGTCAAAATGACCGATTCAACATTTTTTGGTTGCTTCGCCTCCAACAAAAAAGTAAATAAAAAGTGATCAAAAAGTCTTACATCAATGAAAAGTACAGATGGCCCCACAAAAATGAGCGAGAATATGGAGATGAAAAAAATATTATTTCAAGGTTTTTATTTTTTTCAGTATAAAAAACGCAAGAAAAACTATACATATGTGGTATCATCATAATTGTACTGACCTGGAGAATGAAAGTAACTGCTCAGCTTTAAAAACGAAACCCGTAAAACTGTTGCAGAATTTTTTTTTTTTCCCCCAATTTGGATTTTTTTTTTATTGTAGCTCCTCACTATATCGTATGCAATAATAAATGGTGGAAATAGAAAGTGCAGCTTGTCCCACAAAAAACAAGCCCTCATACAACTATGAGGAATAAAAAAGTTATGGCCCCAGAGGCAGGGAGTGAAAAACGTAAATGCAAAAATGAAAAAAACTCAGATGCTGAAAGGGTTAATATATGACATTTGCATTTTTTTTTAGGTGTTAACCTCTGCTTGGAGGTTTGTTTTGATGTAATTCTTTAAAAAATATTCCCAGTTTGTCACAAAATTACATCACGTTGTCTACTTTTCAATTGATGTAATTGCTGTATTTTATAGGTTGTTACTGTTTGTTTGTTTTTTGTTGTTAAATTTCCAGCTTAAAACCAGATTTTTGGTTATTCCAGTTTTAGTGATTTTCTGAATATATGCACATGTAAATTTAGGTCTAAATGGTATGTATGAACTCTACAAATATTGTACTTAGATTTTTGGAAGTGTGGCGCATGTAACTTTTTGCTTGGGCCACTTTTACCCACTAATAGCAACTTTTTTGCAATTTTTCGGAAAACTTTTGATGCATTTTGAACCAAAATTGCATAAAATGCTGAGTGGCATTTTGACAATGTTCGAGGTGTCTATTTTCATAAAATTTATGGATTTGGGGGTTTAGTATGTTTTTTTATGTAGTAATTTAGGTCTTATTTGTATAGTCAAAACTGCAAACCTTGTACTGGCTACCAAATATGCAAAATGTCCAAAAACCTCTGGCAGTGAAAGTGTTAATGGATATTGACTAAAGACCTTGATTTTACCTTTACTGATGGAGTGATGGAGAATAACTACATCTGCAATTGCATTTTAATATGTGCCTCTATATATTCACAGATACAAAATAAATGAAAGATTTACATACCTTCTGCGGATGCTACATGCAGTGCTGTACGAGAATCATAGTCACGTTGCTCCATATCCATTGCAGATAGGGCAAATCTAGTAAACAAAAGCATTTGTTAATGTCAGGACCTGGCCAGGGCTTTGTTGTCTCTTCTGCCCGAATCCTGCATTTGCTATTTGTGTGGATGATTGTGTGTAGCAGTTTGTGGAATTACAACTCTTTCCATGCTGTGATCATTTATCAGGTCATGCTGGACTTTGTAGATTCACTATAGAAGATGCTTTAATGGCATTCTATCAAGATGTACATTATTAGTAACGTATAAGAAGAGGCATTATGAGACAATATCTATCTTTTAAAGGAAGTTTGTAGATGAGGCACAGCCATGGGCGGACTGGCCATAGACCCTACAGGGAAATTTCCTGGTGGGCCAATGCCCAGAGGGCCACCCAAACTCTCCTCTTGGTCACTAGCCAGGTACATAAAGATCTGATGCTTTCAGCGTGGTCTGGTTCTGCTGAGGCAGTAGTCTGAGCTCCGATGTGGTATTTTGTTCTGCACTATGGTATTGCTGGCCCCATCTACGAGTGTTGCCCTGCCTTCTGTCAGTTTGGACCCTCCTACAACATAGGGCCACTTTTAGGTTCCCAGTCCTCCCCTGAGCACAGAAATGCTGGATTTGCTTATAGCTGTGCAATCTGTGGAAGTACAGAACCCAGGCTGATGAGAGACGGCAATACTGACTTCTATTTTCCACCTATGTTGTAGGGTAGGAAGAAAAACGCCTCTGGAATAAGTAATTGGTGTCGTGCCCAAGTATCACAGTGTAGCAGGGCAGCTATAGACATGAATGGTGTCACAGTGCGGCTCGCACATTTCCAACAACACCGACCCAGGAATTGCAAAAAATCTAACCCTGCAAGATTGCCATGTAGACAAACCCTAAATGCTTGGACTGCCTGGCTCCAGATTGTTTAAGTGATAATACATTTTTATTGTAGTGATATCAATGTGTGCTGGCCATTGTCTTTTTACCCTCTATAATCAGATCAAAGTGTGCTGGCTGTATTAATTATGCTTTATCGTTCAAGAATTGTGAAGACTGGGAAATAGCCATACCTGGATTTATGATGTACAGGAAAGACAAAGTAGAAACAAGGGTGGTGGAGTAACCATTTATGTAAAGAATAGTCTTAACACTTAAGTGCAGCATAACATAACAGTACATCATTGGTGTACAGGGACTGTATGAAACATGCGCAGTGATTGCTGGCAATGTCAAATGGCTGACATCTGCCTGCAGTAAAAGGATGGCAGATAACTACGATCCTGGACATTCAGACCCTCATAAGCCAAAGATGCCCTCTGTCAGGCCTATAGCACCTTCATCCCCCATGATAAGCAGTTGTCATGACAGATGGGGCCCTTGTGAAGGCTCCCAGACCTGCCATGTTAGGACTCCTAATATGTTAGAATTCCTATTACACCCTTGCCTCTGCAAGATGTAATAGTATGCAAGTAAAATTACCATACACTGCAATACAGAAATATTGCAGTGCATTGTACAAGCAATCAAACAATTGCATGTTCAAGTCCCCTTGGGAGACTAAAAAAAGTAAAAAGTATAATAAAGTTTTAAAAAATATATAAACATACAAATATTAAAATAAAAATAAAAACATTTTTCATTTATCATACAAAAATAATAAAAAAACTAACATCTGGTCTTGTCACATATAAAAATGTCCAAACTATAAAAATATCACATTATTATGCATGGTGAATGCTGTAGCAAAAACATCCTACTGCAAGAATTGCAGTTGTTTTTGGGTCATTTAGTTTCTTAAAAACAAAAAAAAACATTTTGTATGTACCCCAAAAACGGACCAATAAAATACTACAGCTTGCCTCACAAAAAAAACAAGCCATCAAACAACACTGTCAATGGAAAAATACAAAGTTATGGGTATGGTAAGACAAAGAAATCAAAAAAATTTAAATACCGTGAATATAAAAAAAATATATATAAAAAATTTGTACTCATAATCATGCTGATCGGCAGCAGGGCCAGCATCAGCACCCGGCATATTCGGGCCCACAGCACAGCTGATTGTAATTGTGAAGCAGGGAACCATTTGCTCCCTGCTCCACCATTGAGCCACTATATCGTCAGTGGTAAAGAGTTCCCACCTTAGGAGTCCCTGCTCTGACTCCATGCATGGTTGTGTCAATATATGGAGTCAGTGCTATAAACATGAAGGCAGTATCCCCAAGCTTGGGACACCCTTTGTATTTAAGTCTTATTTAGCCTCAGTTTTTTTAATGTTTCTGCCAGGATTCAAACTCACAATCATCTTTAAAGGCAAGAACCTTAACCCTAACAGCAGACCCCCCCCCCCCCCCAAGACCTCTATAGGCCCGCTCACTGCAGCTAGCCCAGCCTCTGTCAGTGCTATAAATGTCAGGACTCACTTTGGAAAAAAAATATTTTTTTTCTTTACATCGCAATATCCTAACCCTCATAACTCTTTTATAGTTATGTCTACGGAGATGTGTGGGGGATCATTTTTTGCGGAACGATCTGTCGTTTCTGACAATACCATTTTGGGGTGTGTATGACTTGATCACTTTTTATTCAATTTTTTGGGGAGATAAAGTGATGAAAAAACTGTGAATCTGTCCGTTTTATTTTTTTCTGTTACACCATTCACCATATTGGCTAACTTCTTTTATATTTTAACAGTACGGGTGTTTTCGCATGCAGCGATGCTCATAATGTTATTTTTTTGTCTATTTTTATTTTGGGGAAAGGGGGATGATTTGAATTTGTAATAATTTTTTTCTTTTTGTTAATAATCAGATTGCAATTTATACAGAATAATGGAAATTGCTCCATTATTCTGTATAGAAATCACTGTATCACAGTTCAGTGCTGCCACCTAGTGGCTTGAACTGGGATATACTAATAATGAGCCTGGAAGCCTAGTACACGTTGCAGCTCATTTTTAGAACGGAGTGCTTTCCCCGATCTCCACCGGGGGAAAGCATGCCTGAACAGGAAGCCTGCGCTTCCGGTTTTTAACACTCTCAGATACCATGGTGACATTTGACCACGGCATCTGAATGGTAAATGTCCAGATCAGCATTACTGCAAATCGTGGACATTGGCCTCGGGTACCTGCTGTATGAAACAACAGGCACCCGATTCCTGTGGCACCCGCTCCAGAGCGGGCACCATCCTTAAAGACCCAACATGCGCCGTACGAAAGGGGTTAATGGTCACATGACCAAATGTTTATAGGACAGAGCTTTATTTCTGCACGGACACTGTAGCTCATCCAGGTACTTTGGGAGAGAGGGGTTGCGTATGCTTGTGAGCCGCTGGGTGAGGGTCCAGTGGTGTGCAGTGCAGTCCTGGGCTACATGCTTTATGGGCTGTAGCTTTTTGTGAGCGAGGTGAACTCATTGCTGGGAGGGGAGAGGGCATGTGGCGAATTCTGGGGCCATGAGGGTGCAGATCTGTGTGAGGGGCTTTATGGGGTGTAAATCTGTGAAGGAGGGCCAGAATCGACAGAATGTGACTTGTTAGTACATTATTACAAGATTTGGGGCCCCGCTCTTGATTTTGCACAGGGCCATATTTTGTCTAAAACCAGCCCCGGTCACAGTATCCTGCTGCTGTTGATGGGGAGCACAGATCATGACTAAGGTGAGGAGTATTTATAGTTTTTTTTTTTTCACTTCTTGTGAAGGGGGCACATCTGGGCATAACCACTATAAAGGGGGCACTAATCTGGGAATAACTACTGTGAAGGGGGCACTAATCTGGGCATAACTACTGTGAAGGGGGCACTAATCTGGGCATATGTATTGTGAGGGGGCATACATCTTGGCATATCTACTGTGAAGAGGGAAAATATCTGGGCTTAGCTACTGTGAGGGGGCACATATCTTGGCATATCCACCATAAGGGGGCACATATCTTGGCATATCTACTATGAAGGGGCACATATATTGGCATATCTACTGTGAAGGGGTACACATCTTGGCATCTCAAATGTGAGGGGGCTCATATTTTGGCATATCTACTGTGATGGGGCACATATCTCGGCATATCTACTGTGAAAGGGGCACGCATCTTTGCATATCAACTGTAGGGGGCACATATCTTGGCATATCTACTGTGAGGTGGCACATATCTTGACATTTCTACTGTGAGGTGGCAAATATCTTGGTATATGGACTGTGAAGGGGGCACATATCTTGGCATATCAACTGTGAGGGGGACACATCTTGGCATATCTACTTTGAGGGGGCACATATCTTGGCATAACTACTGTGACGGAGCACATTTGGGCATAGCTACTGTGAGGGGGCACATATCTGGGCATAACTATTGGGAGAGGACACATATCTGGGCATAACTACTGAAGGACTGAAAAACTGGGTAGGTAGAACAAAAAAATGCTATTCTACCATTGCTTTTTTTTATTACATTTTTTTTTTTAGTTTCACAATAAATTACAGTTCTTGAAACATGAAATGTGCCATTAAACAATAAAACTTGTACCACAAAAAAAAAGACAAGCCCTCATGTGGCTATATCAATGGACAAATAAAAATGTTAAGCTTTTTGGAAGGTAGGGAGAAAAAAACAAAAACATCACTGACAAAATTTGCTACAGCGTGTAAGGGTTATGCAAAATACTGAAAATCATAGGAACACTCTGGGCTTGCATGCAAACTAAAGAGGGAACTGTAATTAGAATTAGTCGATAAAGGTGGAGCTTCTCGATGCTCAATGATAGATGTGTGAGAGTGGTGCTACTGCTGCAGAAAGCCACCTACAGTAGCCAACATAAAAGCTTACCAGCATAATGTTCAAGACTAAGGATGAGCAAATCGACTCAACAACGTTACGCATTTCACAAAAATTTATCTGCCAAATGAATCCAAAGCTTTTCAGGTTCACTTTGGATGAAGTTAGTAAAATGGAGGGATAAAACATGAGGTAGGAAGAGAAAGGATACTCACAAGACCCAGGGAAGAAGTGGAGGGGATTTGCCTTGATTGGCTGACAAGCTGGCTGCCTGGATCAGCCAATCAATGGGGAAGAAGGCAGAGAGATGCCTGTGTAGAATGAGCAGTACGTCATTCTGTGTTGAGCTGTTAATGTATGCGTGTATACAGTGTCTGAAAGAAAATGATCTTAGACAGTATACAGAATCACAATCAAGCATCTCTTATAGTGTAAAAGGGACAGTGTAAAAAAAAAAAATTGAAAGACATAATTGAGCCACTTTGATCAGGGGAAGCAGCTTGAGGGAGGGGCTGGGGCAGAACCTCATTCTTGCTCTTCTGCACTACAAAACCAGCCACCTGCAACAGTAAAATATAATTTTTTTCCATTTGGAGACAATTTCTACATATCTTTATTGCCAGGACAGCATCCCAATAGCATTCTGCTGCTGAGCAATTGCATATTTCTTTTTCAGTGTATTATATCTGTCCGATGTTATTAAACATTTTCAGGTTTAACACTTTTCAGGTTTGTTTCCGATGAATCCAATCAAACAGCACACAGCACCATTTCACTGAACATGTCATGTGAGGAAGAAAAATGATGTTCACATGACCCTGAAAGAAAGGGGGGGGGCTTGCCCTGACTGGCTCACAGGCTAACAGACACTGGATGAGCCAATCAGTGCTGCAGCACGCAAGGAGGTTCACTTGCAGAGGGAGCAGAACGTCATTCTGTATTGGGCTGTGTATGAGACTGGAGGGATCTATACAGTGTCTGACAGAAAACAATCTTAGGGACCAATCAAGCTGCTATTCTAGTGTCAGGGACAGTGATGGGAAAGGCTAGAAAAAAGAAGAATTGTGTAGAATAGGAAAAGGCATGGAAAGCTTTCAGCCAGGGAAGTGAGAAGCTGAGGCTGGTTGTGCCTTGCAGTTACTCCCTTATAACACAGTTGCAGCTGCTACAGAACCTTATAAGCAACTACCTGCAAGATTTTTATTTATTTTTTTACAGAGGGTAGCGTTTTATATCTCTGGGTGAAAATGTGAAACACTAGGCCAAAATCTGTGTCAGTTCATCTCCACACAGTTCAAGGGTTTCTTTTGTTTTGGAAAAATAGCGATACAAGTGTGCAATGTGTGTTTTACAATACAGAGGGTACTATTTGAAATCTCTGAGTGAATACATGAAATACTAGACCAAAATCTGTGTCAGTGCATCTCCACACAGTTCAGGTTTTTTGTTTAGCGAAATATAGCAATACAAGTGTGCTACCTGTGTTTTACGATACAGAAGTTAGCATTTGAAATCTTTGAGTGAAAAAATGACAAATTCTAGATGGAAATCTGTGTCAGATCAACTTCAGACTCAAGGGTTGTTTTTTCTGCGAAAAATAGTGTGACGAGACCAATTCTCGCCACATTGCATTGGAGAAGCCTGGTTGCCCGCCTGCTTCCTTTAGTCTATGGCCCCATGTTGAAATGCTTGATTTTCCCCTGCAAAGACATGAAAGCCGGGTCATTTGGTACTTGCCCTATTTGAACAGTGATACCCCAGATAGCTATGCCATGGAGCCCATTCGGATAACGAAAGACTATGTGAAAGAATTTGGCTCCATAGCGATTCTACTGTATTCATGTAGTCTGAGTGCCATTCACCTAATAAAATGCACTCAGACCTGAGCTATCTGGGGATATGTTAAATGTCTGTGTTTACTGTAATGGTTGTGACATTGTATATTTGAATAGTGATTTCTGTCCTGTTGTCCCCACGTGTACAATGGCGATGTCCCTTTGTCCTGAGAGATAATTGAATTACTCCTCGGTTGTCTCCAGGGCAGAGAGGAGGAAACCAGGATGCATTGTGGGGATGTATTGTGTCTGTGTATCCTGAATTGCTGCTTATCTGTCCTGTGTCACAGTCTTCCATCTGGTCCCCCTAGGGGAGTGTCCACCAGATGGGGACCTGCATAAATACAGGAGGGTATCCCTCAGTAAAGAGAGATTCTGATTTACCTTCAACACAGAGCTTGGTCTCGTTCTTGGGGGGATTTATTCTATGCTGTTCCAGTTCGACTGCTAGGAGTGTAAACCTTTCATATGGTTTTTCCTATTCGGCTGTATGCAGCATTCATATGGTTTCCAGTTCGGGAGATGGGTGTCTTTAGTAGCTGCCTTTGCATCTGGAAAGGGAATATCTCTTAAACAGCTTTTACCCCCCTTTTATGCCCGGGGTGCCATTACAAATAGCAATACAAGTGTGAAACATGAGTGTGCAACGTGAGTTCTGTATCCCCTTGAATCCAAAAAAATAAAATAAAATCAGCAGTCTGGTCTGAAGTTGCAGTTGCAGTATAGCACACTAAAAATGTGAGTTTGGGAGCGTTCACATGTTTGATTTCAAGTGTGTGTTTGTATTAAGTGTGTGACTTAAAGGGGTTGTCCGGGTTCAGAGCTCAATCCAGACATACCCAGAATTTCACCCAGACAGCCCCCCTGATGTTAGAATTGAAGCATTTCATGCTCCGATGCTCTCCCTTGTCCTGCGCAGGATCGTGCACGGCAAGGGCTTTTTTATTTACCGTACAATAACACACTGCTAGGCAGAGGCTTCCGCCCAGCAGTGTGTTCAGTGGTGTCACCGGCTTTGATGGGTTGGCTTTAGCGCTGCCCTAGCCGTTTTACAGGCTAGGGCAGTGCTAAAAGCCCGCCCATCGGTGCCGGTGACATCACCAGGTTCAATGCTAGGCAGAAGCCTCCACCTGGCAGCACTATGGGGAGCCCGGTACGTCACCGGATCTCCTAAAAATGCCTGGGCAAAGGAAAGCATCGGAGCATTTCTGGGGGGGGGGGGGGGGGGGGGGGGGGGCGGAAATATGGGCATGTCCAGGTTCAGCTCTGAAAACCACTTCATCTGACACACCCCAACAAGTTGGCATGGTTGGCAGATGAGGGGGATGTCAATTCAGGGATGCAACAAGACACTTCCTCTTCCAGTCAGGGGAATGTCAACTTCAGTAAACAGCAGACCAGGAGAGCAGGGCAGACCAGATGGTGCTGGTAATGGGAGACTCGATCATTAGGGATGCAGATAATGCGATCTGTCACAAAGACCAGGATCGTTGAACTGTGTGCTGTCTTTCTGGTGCTCGAGTTCAACATATCGCGTACAACGTTAATAGATTATTGGGAGGGGCTGGCGAAGACCCAGCGGTCCTGCCAATGACAAAGTTAGAGGTAGGGGGAATGTCCTTAAAAATGATTTTAGGGACTTAGGTCGCAAGCTTAGAGCTAGGGCATCAGACGTATTAGAAATATTACTGGTACCACGAGTCACATCAGAAAGGCAGCAGTAGATTAGGGAGGTCAAGAAGAGCTGGTGTAGGAAAGAGGGGTTTGGGTTCCTGGAGAACTGGGCTGACTTCTCTGCCAGCTACAGGCTCTATTGTAGTGATGGGCTGCACCTCAATGGGGAAGGTGCAGCTGTTTTGGGGAGAAGATAGCTAGAAGGTTGGAGGAGTGTTTGAACTAGGGACTGTGGAGCAGGATATTTAGTAGAGATGAGGGAAGTTTTCAAAAATTCAACTCGAACGTTTTGCCGAATTTTTTCAAAAAGTGTGCTTTGTTACGAATTAATTTGTCACGAAGCACGTTAAATCATCTTTATCCTGGCCTGCAGGGAGAGTGTATCTCAGTGTACATCACTGTACATTGCAGCAATATGCATAGCTAGTCCTTTCTAGTATTGAAACACTGAGTCAGACAGGCAGGTCACATACAGTATATGGATGAGCGCATCAGCATGCATCACTATTACGATCAGTTCACAATAAAATTATTTGGTCAGTTATGGGTCCAAAACAAAGAACAGGGGCAAATCTTTTCGTGATACGTTATCTGCAAGTAGGTTTAGCTCCTGATTTTGGCTCACCATACAGTGAATGCTGGAATTAACTGACCAAATAAATGAAGTTTTAACTAAGCCTTACAGGTCAATGTTTGTATCTGTTATAATGTACCTAACTGTGCAGTGGCCCACGATTTTACTATAGAGTGAAAAAGCGGTCTCATTTTACACTGTTTGCTGTTTCCACATAGATTGCTAATTAACCTGTTCTACTCATTCTCCTAAATTGTGAAAGAGCAGTCTCACTTCATTGCTCGTGAGGTGTCCACGTTGATTCTACTATACAGTGAAAGAGTGGTCTCATTTTACAGTCTGCTGTTTTCACATAGATTGCTGGAGAACCTGTTCTGTTACCTCTGATACAAATAGTGGCACAATGACAGAGTGAGGAGTGTGTCAGCAGTAAATTTATGTTGACCTCAATGTTTATTTTTCCCTTCTTTTTCAAACAGTCAGAAGAAAAATCCAAAACAAATCTGGATCCTCTCTTTTGAGCATCCGCCTTCACATGGCCAGTATTTGGTCAGTAATTGATCAGTATTGGTAAGGCAAAAACAGGAGTGGTTCCAAAACAGAGATGATATGTGAAGGAAATATTTGCATGTCTTCTGTGTTTTGGGCCCTCTCCTGCTTTTAGCTTCCATATCATTATCAGATCCTAATGCAAAACAGTGACTCTGTGATAGAGACTTAATGCTCAATTTACATGATATTTGGCCATTTGCATCTGACATCGGTTTTCCTTAGATGGAAAATAAGTCCTGCATGCAGTACTTTAATGGGCTCTATCACACGGTGAGTATTTGGTCAGTATTGGTAAGGCAAAAACAGGAGTGAGGCCAAAACAGAGATAACACGTGATGGAAATTTTTGCATGTCTTCTGTGTTTTGGACCCACTCCTGTTTTTGTCTTCGAAATCATAATTAAATCATGATACAAAATACTGACCGTGTGACAGAGACCTTATAGATGCTCCAAAGACAAGATCTGTTGTGTTTTTCATTTTTCGGTTCTTCTGATGGATCAGGAGAATGGTAAAATAAACTGTGATGTCAACAGGGCCAAACACGGAAACTAGTGTCCCCAGAACAGGCTGGTGAGGGTAGCAACAGCATGAGGAGTCAACAAAGTGGCCCAGACACGGAGTGGTGAGTGTGGCAACAGCATGAGGAGTCAACACAATGGCCCAGTCACAGAGTAGGGACAGTGGCAACAGCATAAGGAGTCAACACATTGGCGCAGTCACAGTGTGGCAACCGCATGAGGAGTCAACATAGTGGTCCAGTCACAGAGTGGAGAGCAACAGCAATGGCAGTAACAGCACAACATGGTGGTAGTATGAGAAGTAGTGTGGAGCAAGAATATTCAAATATTCAGCATTCTTTTCTATCTGAACACATGATTCCTCTCTGCTTCTTGCTTGTGGGCCAATGAGAAGGAAGCAATGTCAAGTTCACAACAATACTTATTGCACCAATCAGTAATCTGTTGTCAGACCTGCTAAAATGTGAAGTTGCACGCAGTGCGATAAAATATTCTAATCGCTGCCGATTAGTGCAATTGCGAATATATTGGAGCACTTGACTCTATCTGCATATAAAGCTATTCTAATGTTCTGCCGTGCCAACCATTTTCTCCAGTCTCAAGAAACTTATACCAGCTTGAAAAATGTAGCCAAAGTGACTCACGCCTGCATTTCGTGTTACGAATTTGCATTACGTGATTTTTACATTGCCGATTTATCGCATTCAATAAAATAATCTTGAATTCTCGAAATTCGCAAATATATGACGAATATTCTACAAAATATTTGTGAAATATCGCGAATTCGAATATAGCCCCTGCCGCTCATCACTAATGAGAAGATGGCAGCAGAGGCCACAGGTGTATGGCATCAGGCGGGTGTCAAAATCAGAATAGTGGCTGAAGCACGTGGCCAGAAGAATTGGGCCGTTTTTTCACAATGTTCTGGTGTGGCAGCACACTACAGTCACAACATTACTGCCAGAATGATCTAGTCTGATGCATCAGGCACTTGTGTCTGGAAATCCTGGCAGATCCACACCTGATTCATGTTTAGAAAGGTTAATCTCTCAACATTTTGTGTTGAAAGGTGAGTTCTATGCCCCCCGCCACACTAAACACCCGCTCTGATGCCACACTACCTGGCAAACTTGGCCAGGTTGCTGCCACAGTTCAAGCTTGGCTGCCTAGTAGTCCAGGGGGTCTTGGATCTGGGGTCTCACTGTGCAGTCCAATTGTGCCACCAACTGTTGGTTCAGCCTCTGCTCCATGTCCTGCTGCTGGCTGGTTTCTTCAGTAGGCAAGAGAAGAAACATGCTTATCAGAGACTGGAGACTCAAGTTATTGCTGACGGAGCTGGTGTTGCTCCTGCCCCTCCCACCACCCTCCAGCAGTCATGGCAGTGGAGCGTGAGCACAGAGGGTCCTCCCCGGTCAGACCTTGGTGGGGATGGGCAATGGCAGATATAGGCAGCGACCAACTGACTACACAGGTGTAAAAAAAAGGCCCACATTTTGGCCAAGTAGCAAGGGTCTAACATTGTGAGGGACCATTAGTCATCCCTTTGCCGAATGGTGATAAAGCAGCTGTCACTAAGCAAGCAACTCATCATGAATCTGGCCATTTGTGTAAGGGACTCCTTGCCTCCATCTCCACTGCATACTGCCATGATCTGTCGGGGTTATCTTCCTGGTCTTCCTCATCACTCTCCAGCTACTCCTGCTCCTCTCCTGTCGCTTATGCAGATAAACCACCTATTTCTGTATACATTTCCTGGGTGCTAATGTCCTCCTCCTCTGCCAGTTCAGCCCTCACAGAACTCAAGTGGGCATGAAATGTAGGCGCCACGTCTCCTGTCCCCTGGCCAACTAGATTTATCAGCATCTGCTCCAGGATGTGAAGAAGTGGAATGACATCATTCATTCCGTAGTCCTGACGACTGAGAAATGAAAAGGTTAACGTCGGCTAATGTTGATGTTACACAGGGGACATAGCCTTTGTCTGCTCATATAGTTGGTCCAACATGTAGAGTGTGGAATTCCAATGTGTGGAAACATTGCATATGAAGCGATGCTGGGGAACAGTATTCTGCCTTTGAAGGTAAAGGAAGGCGTGTTTTGCCCAGTAAGAGTGACTGAAGTGCATGCACAGTTTACTGGCATTTTGCAAGACATCTTGCAGTTAGGTGGAAGACTTCTTGAACCGGGTTACAACCAGATTAAAGACGAGTACCATGCAAGGGGCATGGGTCAGCCCTTCTTGATGCACTGCCAATAGAATGTTCTTTCCGTTATCGTTGACCATGGTTCCAATCTTCAGTTGGCAAGGAAACAGCCAGCATTCCATTTCTTGTTTGCTGACACAGAGCAGTTCCTACCCGGTGTGACTCAGTTTGTCCAGGCTGGCCAAGTGCAGCACAGTGCGACTCCACTGTGCTGAGCATAGGTGGTATGCTGGAGGCCCACTCAGAACTGTGTCTACAATGGAGGCTGAGGACAAGGTCGATGGGAAGAAAACACAGCTCCCTTCTGCTGAGGTAGTGGAGCTTTGACTGCTGGAGAAGAGGTGCAGGACACTGAGAGATACAGCAGTTGCTGTGTCAGGCTGTCACTACATTAGCACCATGGTTTTCTCAGGCCACATTATGATGACGCTCCATGTGTTGAGGCAGGACTGTGGTGCCAACATTGGAACCTTGGCCACACTTTATCTTCTGCCCAGAGATCCTACATACAGCCACGCTAATATCCTATGGCGACTTGATGAAAAATTCCCACACAGACGAAAATGGCATTTTACCCCCACAACTGCATGCTGACTGTCTGACGCTGCCTCTAGGAACCCTTGCACCGCTAGTTATTTCCAGACAGGTAGGCTTCTAAGTAGCAGACGGTCTACCGCAGATCTTACACTGCTGCCACCTTGCTGAGTCATGGCCATACCTGCACCCTGCTGGCTCATCCGCATGCTGCCACCCTGCCACTGTCTCACACACAAGCTGCCACCCTGATGATAAAGTTGAAGCCCCCTCTTTACCTAGCTCCCATAGTTACATAATCATTTAATGCCATTTGCTCCTCAGTTACTGTATGTCACCCTCACCAGTCTTATAGCCGTGTTCCTGACTGCTTGCAACACCTGTTCCCACGCGACTCTCATCATCGCTACTTGCACGCCTACAGGAGGAAGCAGCAGACCGCTTCTCCAGATCTGGGCTGGTAGTAGCTGCTGACTGTCCTCAATAAGCTCGTCCACGTTTAAAAGAGCAGAGCCTGCAGCATACAACACTTCCAGAGCAAAAAAAAGAGGCAGGTTCAGGACAGGTGAAGGCACAGAGCTTGTTCCTGGGCCATGCCAACTAAGTGTGGTGTCAGAGGAACCCAACGACTCCTGGCTCTGGGTGTCTGATGTCAGTTGAGATGATGTCCAAGACCAAGTCAACCATTCAAGGACATCTAAATTGCTAGTCAAAACACTACCGTTGGATGCAAATGGCAGCTGTAGCCTGTTGCTATGGCTGCTGCTACCACACCTTTTCCCCCCTTCTTCTGCTGCTACTTCTGCCGGCTCCAGCAACATTTTTGCCACTTCCTGTTCCATCAGAGGGCCCTGGCGTCTGTTGGTTGGACATACGGTATAGTAACTATATATTTAAAATAAGTTATTCAATGCCAATGTGGACACCCCAATAACAGTAATATTAGACAGCTTATTCACCCCAATTTGAGTTTCAAGGCCTAAAGATTTGCTTATATAGGAAACAAGGTGGGCACCCAAATTACAGTAAAAATAGACAGCTTATTCGCCCAATTTGACAATTAAGGCCTAATTTAATTATTTCTCTATAAAACAAAGGGGATACCCCAATAACAATTAAATTACACTACCTATTCACCCCAATTTGAAAATTAAGGCGTAATAGCTCTGAGTATCTATTAAACAAGGTGGTCACCCCAATAACAGTAAAAATAGACAGCTTATTCACCTCAATTTAAGAATCAAGGCATAACAGATCTGCTTATCTATTAAAGGGGTTGTCTGAGATATGTATATGTATTACAACATGCCTTATAACATACCACATAATACTTTTGTAATGTAGTGTTTTCAGCTATTTCATCAGGTTTCTTCAGCTCCGCTGCGGGTCACGTGACCCCCAAAGTCATCCACCAGGCTCCCTGTGGGACTTTTCGTGTAAGAGCTAATCCCTGATTGAGGGAGTGGCCAGGCTCTGTACACGAAACGTCAGAGCCTGTGTGCTCGCCCCTCTCTCTCTGCATCTGGCTGCAGGCTGGCCGGCCGGCTCCTGTGAGGGATCGCGCATGTGCGATCCCTACCAGTCCAGACAGCCTTGTCTAAACAGCAGTCCTGTCAGGTACCGCTGGATGATAGGACCCAAAAGCCACGCCCCACCAAAAAGTAAACATATGTCCAAATATATGTCCTTATTAGAATATATAGATAAATATTTACTGATTGACTGATGCATACACAGTTTTACACCAGGTTTCCATAACAACCCAGCTATTTTTCTTCACTGCTGTAGGTCACCTTTGAAGGGGCAGGGCGCTGTGTATGACACTGTTAAGGGAGCGGAATGTTGTGGAGGTCCCAGTTAAGGGGGCAGGCTGCTGTGGAGGTCACAGTTAAGAGGACAGTCCGCTATGGAGGTGAGTGTTAAGGGGAAGAGGGCAGCCGCTGTGGGGGTCACTTTTAAGGCAGCAGGGTTGTGAGGAATATGGATTAATATTTACTGTCAGCCATGTTCCCACACCAACCATCTGCTGAAAGGTAACAGAGCTAGTGAGCTCCACAGGGGGGCCCTGCTTCAAAGCCAGCCAGGTGGCAGAGACCCTCTAGAAGTCCACCTTTGTTTACATTTCTCACCTACATTCAGCCAGCGAGGAACCCAGCTAATGGCACAGGAAAAACTTCCCTGTAGGGGGTCTAAACCATTCCCCAGTTAAATGAACATCATCAGACATCATGGAACCGGTGGTTTATAAGGAATTATGAATCGCCCGTCCATCACAGACATAAGCAAGATGCATATTTGTGTTGCTGTGGCCACAATGAACATGCCCGTGGTCATAGCTTTGTGGTGGGATGCCAGGGAGGGGAGATATACATATCTCACCACAGAAACCAAATAACGGTACCATGCTTGGACTCTACTGGTAGCCTGAACCCAGGGGGATCCATTGGTTCCAGAACCAACCCCCTGCGACATTCTGGTCTGGAGCCCTAATCGGTTTTGTGGCTCATGTGCTGCCAGCCTAGCAGATGGGGGTGGACCCATCCCAGAGGCCGGGAGGGGAGGGGCCGGCTACAGGTTAAAGGCTTGTGCCAGCAAGCAGGCGTGTCTTTTCTCTGAAGGGAGGTCACATCATGCCATGTGTTTAGAGCAGGCATGTCCAAACTGCGGCCCTCCAGCTGTTGCAAAACTACAACTCCCAGCATGCCTGGATATCTTACAGCTATTAGGGCATGCTGGGAGTTGTAGTTTTGAAACAGCTGGAGGGCCGCAGTTTGGACATGTCTGGTTTAGAGGGACCTGCAACCTGCTGACATCACTGCTTCCCATGTGAACACAGCTAAGAACTCATCACAACCCAAAGGACTCCTATACTTGGTAAACTGACTTTTGTTCTGCTTAAACCTGTTGTACCCTATCATCTGTATTTGTAACCTCAGACCACTGTATATATTCTTTGTGTGTATATTGTGTTACGTCTAGTGCGCACCTTAAGTCAATTCAATATATAATTTAATCTTGTGCTGTCCTTGTATCTGGATCACGAATCCCCACATCCGTGTTTCAGCCTAGTTAGACGCTACCGTGGATTGGTTTCTTACCCTATATAATCCCGTTAGAGGACCGGGTTTATATCAAACAAGGAACTGGTGGCAGTATACCCTGGGGCAGTGAAAAGGCTCTCTCAGCTTGTTGCCTCTCTGTGCCCGTGTGGACAGTAGGATTCTGTGAACACTGTACCAAACCGACCTTACCTGCCCCTCAGGGACGGCGTAACGTCACGCCTTGGTAACCAGTGACTATACCGGGTCTCATGAGCTCGACGTAGTTGACGTCAAGTGGGCACGAGGTGTGGTATCCCTCACATATTGGTGGCAGCAGTGGGATTGAGATACTAGTTTGTGTAAGTGTGGGACCCATACTCCCAGACACTAAAGACAACCAGCAGTAACTTTTGCCACTGGAGTCTTAAGACAGTCTGAATGCAAATACAATAAGGTGTGTGTGTGCATGAGGTTGCAGTCTGTGTCAGTGATCATCCATGGCAATGATGGCCAGCATCACAAGAAGCAAGGCTAATGAGATGGCTGAGGCTATGGGCGGTGGCGGGGAGGACGCAGTCCAGATAATGGGCCATGAGGAGGTGGAAGGCAACTTTATTCAAGGTGAGGGGGAGCACAGCCAAAGCTCCCCAAGGAGCCAGTTGCCGGCGGTGGGCTGCCCTCCACCTGCTCATTCCCCTAGCCAGACTGGCTTGGCTGCTCTCCTAAAAGCTGCCGTGGACTGTCTTCAGGCCGGAGACCAGGCTGCCTACAAGACCCTCATGGCAGCTGCAGAATGTCGTGAACAAGCAGCAGAGAGTCGCGAGCAAGCCGAGCACGAGCACCAACTGCAAATGCTCCAGCTCCAACTGCAGCAGCCCTCCCCAACCCGATGTGAGTTTCCAGAGATCCGGACTCCAAAACTGCGGTAGGAGGACTTCCCCCTGCTGGACAAAGATGGGGACTTGGACACTTTCTTGTTGGCGTTTGAGACGGCATGCCATCAGTACCAGCTGCCGGAGGACACGCCACGTCTCAGGAGAAAAGCCCTTGAAATATTCGGGGACCTGCCCAGTGAGACCATCCTGAGCTATGAGGACATCAAGCAGACTCTGGTCCGGCAGTACAACTTGACCCCTGAGTCGTACCGGAAAAAGCTCAGAAGTTTGCAGCGGGGTCCTACCCAGAGCTGGGCCAATCACATGTGGGCCCTGCTATGAGCGGTCGACCAATGGACCACGGGATTGGAGCTCGCCACCGTCCAGCATGTGAAGGAGCTCATCGCCATGGAGCAATTTTTGTGGAATTGCCCGGAGGACCTCCAGCAGGACCTCCGGGACCGGAAGCCAAAGGGGTCCTAAGCAACAGCAGCCCTTGCCGATGAGTACACCAACAACAGGACTTCAGAGGCCCAGAAACCTGTCGGCTGGAGAGGGGGTAAGACACACTCTGCCCCTACTGCCCCTGCCCCTAGACCCAAATGGGCACCGGCCCCATCTTCACTTTCCACGTCGGTGGGGGAATACCGACTTTGCCACCTCTGTAAGCAGCCAGGACACTTCAAGGCCATGTGTTCCCAGTGCCCGAGGGAGCCGTCCCAGTCATCGACCCGTCAACCGTCCACTGTGTTGTGAGTGGGTGGGGGTGGTGGGAGGTCCCTTGACAAATTTCAACCGGTCACCGTGGGCCAGGCCGTGGCCATGGGACTTAGAGACACTGGCGCTGAGATGACTCTGGTACGGCCTGAACTAGTGGCACCCCATGATTTATTGTCTGGGAGATCCCTTACTGTCTCCAGGATTGGAGGAGTAGGATCGGCACTGTCCGTCGCCAAGGTCCGTCGCGCAGTGGGAGTGCTGGGGCCCTAGGGGCCCCTCAGCGGTCTTATGGCTTTCCCACCTCCGACCAAGTGGCTGCCGAGTCAGATGGGGGCCAGGAGACTGGTCCTGGGGACCTGACAGAGGATGTCAGTCTCGTCCATTCTGGCCACATCCATCACCATGTCCTCAGGTACGTCCTGTTACTAGCATCGCTTCACACTGCCCATGGGATCTCTGCTTATATCCATAGTGAGTCCCTTATACATATTTTTTGTGGATATTGTTACCATCTTCTTCCTGACTGAGATATTTATTCTTACTTCGAGTACCCATCATTATATTGGTCGGTCCAGACATTTATGCACTGTGTTATGTGTAAGTCAGCTCATGGATCACCAGGTATGGTCATTTGCACTTTTTGTGCATAGCCTTATAGCGGCGATTTGGTGTTCTGCCATCCTGGTTCTCCTTGAGCTCTGATTTTTGATTCATGGATCGTACCTTTCTGTGTGTTATATTTCACAGACTCATTGGTGATTGGTTGGCGTCATTGACCCTGTGCTTTTCCGTATCTTTGTATGTCATCCTGTAGTTTCTCCATATTTTATATTTTATAATAAACTAATATTTTGATACATCATTTCCACTTGTTCGTTTTGGTCTATCTTGGATGCTTTACAAGTGGTAATTGTAGCTGTCTAGTTGACAGGTGGCCTTTTTGTAGGTTAACACGTAACGTCAAGCCTTGGTAACCAGTGACCATACCGGGTCTCGTGAGCTTGACGTAGTTGACATCAAGCGGGCACGAGGTGTGGTATCCCTCACAGGGGTACTGTGGCAGTCACACTTAAAGGGGCAGGTGCTGTGGAGATCTCTGTTAAGGGGGCAGGGAACGATGGAGATCACAGTTAAGGGGACAGTCCGCTATGGATGTCCGTGTTAAGGTGCTGTAGAGGTCACTGTTAATGGGGCGGGTTTTGTGGAGGTGACATTTTAAGGGAACGGAGCTCTGTGGAGGTGACTGTTAAGGGGGGGTTATTGTGGAAATCACTTAACGAGACGGGGCACTGTGGAGGTCACAAATAAAGGGCCGGCCGCTGTGGAGGTTACTGTTAAGGGGGTGGAGGACTGTGGAGGTCACTATTAAAGGGGCAGCTGCTGTGGAGGTCACTGTTAAGGGGGTGGGTTAATGTGGAAATCACTGTTAAGGAGATGGGGTACTGTGGAGGTCACTAATAAAGGGGAGGCTGCTGTGGAGGTCACTGTTAAAGGGGCGGGCAGCTGTGGATGTTACTGTTAAGGGAGCAGGCCTCCGTTGAGGTAACTGTTAATAGGGCCGGGCACTGTGGAGGTCACTGTTAAGGCAGCAGGGTACTGTGAGGTCACTGTTAAGGGAGCAGGGTACGGTGGAGGTCACTGTTAAGGGAGCAAGATACTGTAGAAGTTACTGTTAAAGGGGCAGGCACCATGGAGGTCTCTGTTAAGGGGGCAGGGAATGGTGGAAGTCACAGTTAAGTGAACGTTCCCCAATGGAGGTCAGTGTTAAGGGGCGGGCTGCTTTAGAGGTCACTGTTAAGGGGGTGGTTTATTTTTCGATGTTTATGTGTGTGATGGTGCTGAAGTGCCAAAATAAAACACCTTTTGGACATGAATTTCGTTGTCAGAGGAGAAGTCTGTGATTGCGACCCCCTGAGAGAGCACGATCCCTTACAATATACAGTCAGGTCCATAAATATTGGGACATCAACACAATTCAAACATGTTTGGCTCTATACACCACCACAACTGCAGACTGTCGGCTTTAATTTGAGGGTATTTACATCCAAATCAGGTGACCGGTGTAGGAATTACAACAGTTTGCATATGTGCCTCCCACTAGTTAACCACTTTCCATCTGGGCCCTTTGCCCCCTTCCTGACCAGGCCAAATTTTGCAAAACTGACATATCTCACTTTATGTGGTAATAACTTTGGAACGCCTTTATTTATCCAAGTCATTCAGAGATTGTTTTCTCGTGACACATTGTACTTCATGATAGTCATAAATCTGAGTCAAAATATTTCACCTTTATTTATGAAAAAAATCCCAAATTTACCCAAAAAATTGAAAAATTCGCAATTTTCTAAATTTCAATTTCTCTGCTTTTAAAACAGAAAGTGATACCTCATAAAATATTTATTATTTAACATTCCCCATATGTCTACTTTATGTTGGCATCATTTTGGAAATGTCATTTTATTTTTTTAGGACGTTAGAAGGCTTAGAAGTTTAGAAGCAATTCTTCAAATTTTTAAGAAAATTGCCAAAACCCACTTTATAAGGACCAGTTCAGGTCTGAAGTCACTTTGTGGGGCCTACATAGTGGATACCCCCATAAATGACCCCATTGTAGAAACTACACCCCTCAAGGTATTCAAAACCGATTTTACAAACTTTGTTAACCCTTTAGGCGTTCCACAAGAATTAAAGGAAAATGGAGATCCAATTTTTAAATTTCACTTTTTTGGCAGATTTTCCATTTTAATCAATTTTTTTCTTTAACACATCGATGGTTAACAGCCAAACAAAACTCAATATTTATTACCCAGATTCTGCGGTTTACAGAAACACCCCACATGTGGTCGTAAACTGCTGTATGGGCACACGGCAGGGCGCAGAAGATAAGGAACTCCACATGGTTTTTAGATGCCATGTCCCATTTGAAGCCCCCTGATGCACCCTTACAGTAGAAACTCCCAAGAAGTGACCCCATTTTGGAAACTAGGGGATAAGGTGCCAGTTTTATTAGTACTATTTTTGGGTACATATGATTTTTTGATCATTCATTATAAGACTTTATGGGGCAAGGTGACCAAAAAATTGGTTGTTTTAGCACAGTTTCTATTTATTTATTTTTACAGCGTTCACCTGAGGGGTTCAGTCAAGTGACATTTTTATAGAGCAGATTGTTACGGACGTATACTTTTTCTCATTTATTAAAGTTTTACACAATAATAGCATTTTTGAAACAAAAAAATTATGTTTTAATGTGTCCATGTTCTGAGAGCTATAGTTTTTTTATTTTTTGAGAGATTTTCTTATGTAGGGGCTCATTTTTTGCGGGATGAGGTGACGGTTTTATTGGTACCATTTTGTGGGACATACGCGTTTTTGATCACTTGGTGTTGCACCTTTTGTGATGCAAGGTGACAAAAATTGCTTGTTTTGACACAGTTTTTTTTTTTTTTTACGGTGTTCACCCGAGGGGTTAGGTCATGTGATATTTTTATAGAGCTGGTTTTTACGGACGCGGCAATACTAAATATGTCTATTTTATTTTATTTTTTCTATTTTAAATTTTTTTTTTTATTCCTTACTTGGGATTTTTTTTTTTTTTACATGTGAAACTTTTTTTATTTTATTTTTTCAACCCTTTATTTTATTTTTATTTTATTTTACACTTTTCGTCCCCCATAAGGTCATACAAGACCTCTGGGGGACATTTACTTCACTTTTTTTTTTTTTACACTGTTGATTTCTCCTGTAACTGGGGCTGACATAGTAGCCCCAGTTACAGGACAAATGCACCCCTATAGAGGCTGTACAGCAGCAATCCAGCGCTGTACAGCCTCAGAGCAGGGCTGATCGAGGTCTCTGAGAGACCTCACACAGCTCCTGCACTCTCCGGTCACGGCGGTCACATGACCGCCGGGCCGGAACAGGAAGCGCACAGCGCTTCCTGCTCTGCAGACACAGCGCTCGGTGAGCGCTGTGTCTGCAGCGATCGTGAAGGCAGGGACACCTGGGCACTGTCCCTGCCTTGTCTTAGGGTTGCCCTGCTGTCACTGACAGCGGGCAACCCGATCAGCAGCTGCACGATTAGCGTGCAGCTGCTATTTCTGAAAGGACGTTTTAAAACGTGCTGTCAGAAATAGACGTCCACCCATAGGACGTTTATATCCTATGGGCGGACGTGAGGCGGTTAAGGAACCAAAAGTAATGGAACAGAATAATAATCATAAATCAAACTTTCACTTTTTAATACTTGGTTGCAAATCCTTTGCAGTCAATCACAGCCTGAAGTCTGGAACACATAGACATCACCAGACGCTGGGTTTCATCCCTGGTGATGCTCTGCCAGGCCTCTACCACAACTGTCTTCAGTTCCTGCTTGTTCTTGGGGCATTTTCCCTTCAGTTTTGTCTTCAGCAAGTGAAATGCATGCTCAATCAGATTCAGGTCAGGTGATTGACTTGGCCATTGCATAACATTCCACTTCTTTCCCTTAAAAAATTCTTTGGTTGCTTTTGCAGTATGCTTTGAGTCATTGTCCATCTGCACTGTGAAGCGCCGTCCAATGAGTTCTGAAGCATTTGGCTGAATATGAGCAGATAATATTGCCCAAAACACTTCAGAATTCATCCTGCTGCTTTTGTCAGCAGTCACATCATCAATAAATACAAGAGAACCAGTTCCATTGGCAGCCATACATGCCCACGCCATGACACTACCACCACCATGCTTCACTGATGAGGTGGTATGCTTAGGATCATGAGCAGTTCCTTTCCTTCTCCATATTCTTCTCTTCCCATCATTCTTGTACAAGTTGATCTTGGTCTCATCTGTCCATAGGATGTTGTTCCAGAACTGTGAAGGCTTTTTTAGATGTTGTTTGGCAAACTCTAATCTGGCCTTCCTGTTTTTGAGGCTCACCAATGGTTTACATCTTGTGGTGAACCCTCTGTATTCACTCTGGTAAAGTCTTCACTTGATTGTTGACTTTGACACACATACACCTACCTCCTGGAGAGTATTCTTGATCTGGCCAACTGTTGTGAAGGGGGTTTTCTTCACCAGGGAAAGAATTCTTCGGTCATCCACCACAGTTGTTTTCCATGGTCTTCCGTGTCTTTTGGTGTTGCTGAGCTCACCGGTGGGTTCCTTCTTTTTAAGAATGTTCAAAATAGTTGTTTTGGCCATGCCTAATCTTTTTGCTATCTTTCTGATGGGTTTGTTTTATTTTTTCAGCCTAATGATGGCTTGCTTCACTGATAATTACAGCTCTTTGGATCTCATCTTGAGAGTTGACAGCAACAGATTCCAAATGCAAATAGCACACTTGAAATGAACTCTGGACCTTTTATCTGCTCATTGTAATTGGGATAATGAGGGAATAACACACACCTGGACATTGAACAGCTGAGAAGCCAATTGTCCCATTACTTTTGGTCCCTTAACAAGTGGGAGGCACATATGCAAACTGTTGTAATTCCTACACCATTCACCTGATTTGGATGTAAATACCCTCAAATTAAAGCTGGCAGTCTGCAGTTAAAGCACATATTGTTTGTTTCAATTCAAATCACTTGTGATGGTGTATAGAGCCAAAAATGTAAGAATTGTGTCGATGTCCCAATATTTATGGACCTGACTGTATGTGTATATATATATATATATATATATATATATATATATATATTGTGAGACAGTGACAGATCTCACACAGGTTAGAGGCAAGGAAGGTAAGGAGACCAGCTGGAAGTACTCAGGCTGGCATAAAGCACCTCCCAAGGTGTCAGTAAGGGGGGAGTGTGTTACCCGTGGACAGAGGCCTGGAGGCTCTGTGAATGTGGTCTCATCTGGGCAAGGCTGAGGGACCACAAGGCTGGGAGATAGCCTAGCCTAGACTGACTTTGTTACAGCCTGGAGTGAGCTGGACTACTGGCTAAGAAAGCCGCACCTGAAACAGTGTGTGAACTGTGAGGTATACTTTAGGTGAGTCAGGTTATTATCTGTTTAGGTAGAGCCCAGCCGGGCAGGTGTTTATTCTGTATTATGTTTTGTTTTTGCTGAGGTGCCAAATAAAAGCAATGTTTGGACCTTAAAACTTGGTGTTCGTGAAGACGTCTGTGGGTAAGACTGTTCTGGGTTTTTCTGGTGTAAAAGACAAAGTGACAGTGAGCACAGTTCTGGAGACTGGGCAGGTTGCTGACCAGTGCCCTGGTGTTTCAGAAGCCGTGAACTCTGGTGTGAATCGGCGGCAGTTGCTACCTGCCGAGCCGGGAGGTGTTGAGACAACAGGACTGGAGACTGAGCCGCAAATGATAGATGTGTGGGACAGTCATGCGGATAATAAGGACTATCCGGTAGTTCTCACTCAGTGTGAGACTCCAGTGAGAACTGGGACTTGTGAACCTGATGTTATAAATATGCTCATACATGAGGGAATGTTGGGCTGTGATTTCCCGTTGTTCCCTGACTTGTGGGGAAGTGGAAACACTTCTGCAGTCAGTGACGAAACTCCTGCAGAACTGGTACCTAATCCTTTAAGTGAAGTGACCATTAAAAACAATGGTGCAGATAAGGTGCAAGGTGATTGTGCCAAGTTGGCGGAAATGCATAATGAAAGGGGGATGTCATGTGAAATATCTGATGTTGATAACATGCCTTTTCCGTTGCAGGTTGTGGTCAGGGGAGAAGCGCCCCCTGGTGGTAAAAATGTAAATGATGATGAAGCTTTATTTTCTGCATCTGCTATTTTTCATGAAGATCTATATGACTTGATCAAAAGATTTTAAGAAATGCATATAAGTAGTGTGGAGCAAAGCACAGCTCCAACTCAGTGTTTGAATGTTCAGGAAAATATGATAGGGCTAGAGGGTGTAGGGTGTACCGCACGTACCAGTTGTGGATATGCAGTCTCCACAGTGTTTTTTGGTTACTAAGAAAGTGTCCCAGGTGGGGATTAGCTCATCGGTGTCCCTAGAGGTCAGAATTGATAATAGCATGAGCGGTATATGTGACATATGTGCTGTGACCGATAGCAACTCAGAGAGTGAAGCTACCATGTCAAGGTCCTGCGAAACTAAGGTGGTTACTAGTAGCAACCAGACCGTTATTTCTGACGAGATGAGAAAAGTCGGGTGACGTCAGCCTAGTGTCTGAAGCCCATATCCAGACAGTTGTAGATGACCTGACAGTACAGCTGCAAACAGGAGGATGATCTCTCTCTCTCTCCACACGCTCCCTAGAAACGTTAGAGAAGGGACTAGCTGTCTTCCTAGAGCAACTGAAGAAGGCTTCAGAAAGGTCAAAGGAGGAGAGCGAGAAAGTGAATGGTGATACTCCTACATCTGCTGCAGCAGAGCCGAGCGAGGAGCAGCTGGAACCGGAGGCCCACAAGCTTGTGCAAAAAGCTGAAAAACTACTGTTGAAAAACATGGAGTTGATGGTTCCGAGCCTGGAGAAAAAGTGTCTGACATACGAAAAGTTGGAGAAAACCAGGAACGAACTTCAGTGAGAATTGGATGATCTGATGGTGGACCTGGACCACCAGAAGCAAATTATGTCTAACCTAGAGAAGAAACAGAAGAAGTTTGACTGGCTCCTGGCTGAAGAGAAATACATCTTGGCTCGATATGATGAAAAACGTGACCAAGCGGAGACTGATGCTTCGGAGAAGGAGACCAAGGCCCTCTCCTTGGCTAGAGCCCTTGAAAAAGTGCTTGAGAAGCATGATGAATTTGAGAGGCTGAACAAGCAACGCAGAGCAGAGATAGATGATCTTGTAAGCTCAAAGGGTGACGTCAGAAAGAACATCTATGAGTTGGAGAAGTGAGTTAGAGCCTATTAAGAATGGGTCTGGAGATGGTGGCACTGCGGTGCTGGCTGTGGCAGAGAAGATGGAAGATGCTTCTGCTGAACCAGTTGATGGGGCTGATGTGGATGCCGAAAACCACAGACCCATGGTAGCGTGTAGCCCAGGCCTGGAAGACGTCACCTCTGCCTACAAGGCCTTCCAAATAGCCAGCAGACTGCTGGGGAAGAAGTACAAGGAGGTGAACGATCAGTTTTTGGATCCTGGCTATTACGATGGGCTGTCTCTCCTGACTCCTCCCCAAAAGGAGAACAGTGTGCTGGGTGAGCCTCTGGAGAAAATGTCAGAAGACGAGAAGTCTGCTGAAGACCCCGGTGCCTCCTGCCTCGATGAGAAAGAGGGAGAGGAGTTAAAAGGGCAAGTGTATGGTGCCATGTCCGAGAAGAATGAGAAGACTGTCAAAGAGACTGGAGACTCCAAAAAGACAAAGGCTGAAGAAGGTCGATGTGTTGGTTGACGTGAAGTCCCCAGGTGCTGCAGAGACCAAAGTTAAGACAAAGGGAGCGGCAGCCAAAGTGGAAACAGCCACTAAAGAAGCAGAGGTCTCTGAAACTGCCACCGTAGCTGGGGAAACTACTGCTGGAAAGAAGGTAGAAGTGACCCAGATGCACGTAAAAGAAGTGAGCAGGGGCAAGCATGCTTTGCTGACGGAGCCCCGCAAAACAAAGGAGAAAATGTCTGGACATGACCATGACTGGGAACAGTTCAGTCAAGAGCTGCAGCAGTCCAAGAAAAGACATGAGGCGCATGTGTGGGAGCCATAGGATCTAAAAAGAGAGAGAGATCAAAGAGTGCGAGAGCGCATCATCATCACCCGGGAAAAAGTAGAAAAAGAGTATCTGGCCATGAGATGGGCACATGAGGCCTTTAGGCAGTTTCTATTGGGCAAGACGTCAGTTTTGGTAATAAACCAAGCTCTGCTGGCGTGGGTCTGGCAGAACAAAGGGAAGGTTATAGGCCAGGTGGATGCCCTCTCACCAGCCTCCCATGGTTATGAATGTGTTCACCCTCACGGGCTTGAAAAAAAGGGGGGGGGGATGTGAGACAGTGACAGATCTCACACAGGTTAGAGGCAAGGAAGGGGTGGATAGTGTGATCCACACCACTATTCCACCACAGGTGAGACCAGCTGGAGGTACTCAGGCTGGCATAAAGCACCTGTCACGGCCTTTGCTGTGTGACCCGTGACACTGGTGCCATGCTTGTTATGGCATGTGGTGGCAGTGTCTCGGCTTTGGCTGTGTGCGCCGTGACATGGTTGCCACGCATGCTGTTTCCGGGGGCAACGTTGTGGCTGGTGTGTGCACTTCCCCTTTAAGTTGTAGCCTTCCCCTGTCTGGTGCAGTAAGGGTTAATTACCTTGCTGGGTGTGGTCACTAGGTGCTTCTTATACCTGTGGCTAAAGGTCAGGAGTCTGTTGTACTCGAGCCTTGGTGTGTGTGCTGGAGTTATGCTCCATCTTCCTGTGTGAGGGCCACCTAGTGGGACATCGATGTCTTCCTTATGTCTCCTCCATTTTCCTTACCTTACCTGTGGTTATGTTTGGTGTGGGTATATGTTCTGGGGTGGTTGTTCATCTAGTTGTTGTTCAGTGTCTGGTCAGTGTTTGGTGTATTATTCTGTCCGGCATGGATGCTAGATGTTCCCCTGTTTGTCTGTCGTGGCCTCCGGAAGGGGGTCTCATGGTTTCCCGGAGGGTTGAAGCAAATGTCAATTCTGTGAGCTGTTGCTGGAGTGCTGGTTCCTGTGTGTCAATACATACTGCATCTGTTTGGTGTTTGGATTGCAGTATGTTTTTATGGGTTCCAGTTTACCTTGGTGTCGTCTTCTGTTGTGTCGTCCAGCAGCTGCCAGGGGTAAGTTACCATGCCTTCCTGGGTTCTAGGTTCAGTGGTTATCCCCGCAACTGGAAACTTACCTGCTATTCCACTTTCTCTGCAACTTGGCAGGTTGAGACTCCTGTTCATCCGAGTCATGGAAGAACAGGTCGTCTTTCCCCTGCTCCTATGTGAGGGATTATCAGGGTGACTCAGGGTCCTAGGTATCCTGGGTATGAGCCGTCCTACCATCCAGGTCCGCTCATACGGTGAGGAGTTAAGGCGAGGATTAGGGACTCTTTAGGAGGTAACCTGCTCCCTGATTCTGGTATCCTGGCCTAGCTGCTTCCCCATTATACCTGACATTGTACGGTGGGGGGTTTCCCCCACACCCCACCGTGACAGCACCTCCCAAGGTGTCAGTAAGGGGGGAGTGTGTTACCCGTGGACAGAGGCCTGGAGGCTCTGTGAATGTGGTCTCAGCTGGGCAAGGCTGAGGGACCACGAGGCTGGGAGATAGCCTAGACTGACTTTGTTACAGCCTGGAAGTGAGCTGGACTACTGGGTAAGAAAGCCGCACCTGAAACAGTGTGTGAACTGTGAGGTATATTTTAGGTTAGTCAGGTTATTATCTGTTTAGTTAGAGCCCAGCCGGGCAAGTGTTTGTTTTGTATTATGTTTTGTTTTTGCTGAGGTGCCAAATAAAAGCAATGCTTGGACCTTAAAACTTGGTGCCCGTGAAGATGTGTGGTTGCAACCCTCGCAAAGAGAGCTAACCCCCCACAATATACAGTACAGACCAAAAGTTTGGACACACCTTCTCGTTCAAAGAGTTTTCTTTATTTTCATGACTATGAAAATTGTAGATTCACACTGAAGTTATCAAAACTATGAATTAACACATGTGGAATTATATGCATAACAAACAAGTGTGAAACAACTGAAAATATGTCATATTCTAGGTTCTTCAAAGTAGCCACCTTTTGCTTGGATTATTGCTTTGCACACTCTTGGCATTCTCTTGATGAGCTTCAAGAGGTAGTCCCCTGAAATGGTTTTCACTTCACAGGTGTGCCCTGTCAGGTTTAATAAGTGGGATTTCTTGCCTTATAAATGGGGTTGGGACCATCAGTTGCATTGAGGAGAAGTCAGGTGGATACACAGCTGATAGTCCTACTGAATAGACTGTTAGCTGCTTCTTTCTTGCCATAGTACAAATTCTAACAGTCTATTCAGTAGGACTCCAGAAAAATAAAAAAATGGAGACAGCACATCCAAAAAAGGTGCAAAAGCTGGAATTTATTCCGGGTGCAACGTTTTTCAAGGCTAACATAGCCGAAACGTTGCACCCGGAATAAATTCCACCTTTTGCACCTTTTTTGGACGTGCTGTCTCCATTTTTTTATTTTTCTGGATTTCTACAAGTTGCTTTACTATGGGGTTTTTACCACCCCTCCTGGAGACGAGCACCCGACACATCACTACTTAGGAGTGCTGTCCTCCCATATTTTTTTTTTTTTTGCTTTTCAGTAGGACTATCAGCTGTGTATCCACCTGACTTCTCCTCAACGCAACTGATGGTCCCAACCCCATTTATAAGGCAAGAAATCCCACTTATTAAACCTGACAGGGCACACCTGTGAAGTGAAAACCATTTCAGGGGACTACCTCTTGAAGCTCATCAAGAGAATGCCAAGAGTGTGCAAAGCAGTAATCCAAGCAAAAGGTGGCTACTTTGAAGAACCTAGAATATGACATATTTTCAGTTGTTTCACACTTGTTTGTTATGTATATAATTCCACATGTGTTAATTCATAGTTTTGATGCCTTCATAGTCATGAAAATAAAAAACTCTTTGAATGAGAAGGTGTGTCCAAACTTTTGGTCTGTACTATATATCAGTAAATATACATCTCTATATACATATATACACTATATACTCCTGTCCTGTATACTGCTTGATATATATACATATATATATATATATATATACATAGGCATATACAGGGTGTGTATCTATATATCTGGCTGGGCCTCATAGGCTTCCATAGTTGGCAGACCTTGGGCTGCCATATCAACCAAAGGCATCCTGCAATGGCATAGCAGGGAGCCAATAAAGTGAGAGTGGGAGCCACCTTCCTCTGTAAACTGTTTAGATGTGATAGTCAGCATTGTGATTTTAGGACTGTTGAGCTAATTAATAAAAAAATGATAATTTATGTAACTATGGAACTCCTGGGGATAGCTGAATACAAAGTTCAATGGAGCTGAAGTGCAAATGGGTGACCACAACACAGGGCAACACAGGGCAACACAGGGCCCTCGTGATCGGTGGAAACTCCACTGGTTAAACCCCCCCACTGATCAAATTCTTATTCCCTATCCACAGGACAGGGGATATGTATTTGTAATGGGATAACCCCGTTCATGGAAATCCCTGCTTTAGTGAGATACATTAACCTGTCTTACTGATATTATTTACAAACATTAAGGGATGAAATTTAGGATGTTGCTTAAAAAAAAAATTAAATAATTATAATGCACCAAAAACTGGTGTAAATTATAGCTGAAATTGACACCCAACCATAGCTGGCACAGATTATAGTTTGTGGTGTACAGATAGCTAAATATGTGACAAATGTACTGTGTTAAGAGGCATGAACCTCTTAATAAATTTTGCACACCTTACTACACATATTTTTTATACACTTGAGCATGAAATGACAGTTCCAGAAATCTTCCCCCAAGTGCTGTAACGCATTTATTGTGAATGTGAACTCCACTGACATGATGCAGTTGTCAATAATATACAATATATATTAGTATTTTTTAGTTACCAACTGGAGAGCAGAGAGGTGTCTATAATGTTTATGGGTTCTCTGGTGTCTGCTTCTGCTCTTCAAAGGATTATTCCTATCTAAGGCTACTTTCACACCTGCGTTAGGAACGGATCTGTCTGGTATCTGCACAGACGGATCCGCACCTATAACGCAAATGATTGTATCCGTTCAGAACGGATCCGTTTGCATTACCATGAACAAAAAAAAAATATATATATATATATATATATATATATTTTTTTTTTTTTTTTTTTTTTTGTTCATGATAATGCAAACGGATCCGTTTTGACTTACACTAAAAGTCAATGGGAGGCGGATCCGTTTTCAATTGCACCATATTGTGTCAGTGAAAACGGATCTGTCCCCATTGACTTACATTGTAAGTCAGACGGATCCGTTTGGCTCCGCATCGTCAGGCGACACACCAAAACGCTGCTTGCAGCGGAATGGAGGCTGAACAGAGGCAAAGTGATGCATTCTGAACGGATCCTTATCCATTCAGAATGCATTGGGGCTGAACTGATCCGTTTTGAACTGCTTGTGACAGCCCTGAAACGGATCTCACAGGCGGACCCAGAAACGCCAGTGTGAAAGTAGCCTAAGACATTAATGGCATAACCACAGGACATATTATAACTGTCTAATAGATGTAGGTCCGTCTTCTGGGACCTGTAGGTATCTTTAGAAAAGGTTTTTTCCAATGCCCCCTCCTGCCTGGCTGCTAGCTGTAGTATTCAGGTGAAAAGTGAATAGAGAGGTGGCACCACATGTGCACGGCCCTATTCATTCACATTTATGGAAGTTAAACAAGCATGCACACTTGTTTCTATGACTTCCTCTAATTGGATGGAGATCGCTAGCTCTCAGTTCATTTTCAGCTTGGATGCTGGTGGGTATGGGCTGGGTGATTCCCATTCGGGAGAAAGGAGCAGGTCCCAGAGGTGGGACCTTCATCTATTAGATAATTATGGCATATTCTGTGGATACAGTATGTCATGAAGGTCTAAGATGGAAAAACTGTACCCCTTTAATATATTTTGTATGTCTACCTTGAATATTTGAATGTGGCTTTCATTGTAACAATTTACAATGCAGTAATAACAGTAAGGCTACTTTCACACTTGCGGCAGGACGGATCCGACAGGCTGTTCACCCTGTCGGATCCGTCCTTCCGCTATTTCGCCGTGCTGCCGGACCGCCGCTCTGTCCCCATTGACTATAATGGGGACGGGGCGGAGCTCTGGCGCAGTACGGCAGTTCGCGGTGAGAGGCCGCCGGACTAAAAAGTCGGACATGCAGGACTTTTAGTCCGGCGGCCTTTAGCCGTGCACTGTCGTACTGCGCCGGAGCTCCGCCCCGTCCCCATTATAGTCAATGTGGACGGAGCTGCGGTCCGGTGGAATGGCAAAATAGCAGAAGGATGGATCCGACAGGGTGAACAGCCTGTCGGATCCGTCCTGCCACAAGTGTGAAAGTACCCTTAAGGAGGTGGTCTTCAATGTAAATTATGTTGATTGGATTTGCTTTACCTTCTTAGTGCAGATACATCTCCAGTATACGCAGCAAACAGAAGATTTATCACAGATTTCACCTAAAAAAGGAAATAAAATATGATATTCAGCATGCATAAGAAATATGAGGGAGAACTGGGACATTTAAATTTTTTTTTCTCTATTTACAGTTACAATTTTTATAGCTTGCCTAATGCCTAGTAGGCCCATTGACGTTGCATTGCATTAGACAATGATGTGTCAGCTTAGGGACAAGCTGTCTAGACACAGCCAGATAAAAATGTATTTGCCATTTACCATTCAACATACATTTCTTTATAAAGCCTGAGGCCCCTTACACAAAGCAGAGTAGAGGCATCTGTGTTGTATACTGTAGCTTTTTGGTGTGGAGCCACACAGCCTGCCAGTGCTGCTGCATAGGCTCCATTGCTTCTAAGGGACATTATTTCCAAATGTATGTTGTCCAGTGAGACAAGTCACAATTTTATATTTCCATCAAAACAACTCCATGTGAAATTGCAAGCATACAAAGAAATAGTAGAGGCCTATCAAAGCCCTGGAAAAGATCCTTTAACCACATATAACAGACAACAGTTATGACTCTACCACACTTGGGGGGTCATTTATTAAGACCGACATTTTAGACATTTGGTGTAGATTTAGAACATTTGCTATCCCTAAAACAGGCATGCCTGCCCACAACACACACCCTTTTTTACACCTGGCGTGAGCGGGGAAAAGTAGCAGATTGCGGTGTAAATAATCTTTCTGCTGCAATCTGCAACAGATTCATGCCAGAAAACTGAAGTATATCAATTCATAATTGACCCCCATCATTTGTAAATTGAGGGGTCTATTGTTCTTAATAAGTATGATAGTCCAGCATATTAAGAAGTGAGCGGTAATTTTACTTAGATCTCTGGTGTACAGATATAATTCGGGCGCAAAGCAAAACTATCTGGTGCATCAGCACCAAAGCCAGAGTAATTTTGAGATGGTTTATTTAACAAATCTTATAAAACCACACATCTCTGGGCTCTGGGGCCCTTTGTCAAGACAGCAGAATAACTTTTACGCCTGAAAACAGGTGTAAAGGAGGAGTAAAAACGACTCCAGATTGCTGGAGATGCAATTAATTCATAAATTAGGCTAATTCTCCAGCAGCGCAGAGGGGAAACAAAGATTAGTGCACAAAGCTAGTAAATGACCACCAATATGTACACTTGATAATGTCTATTATAGGGTACATGGTCGTACTAATATGATAAATAAAAGGACCAACTGGTCCTACCGCATCCAGGGTTTTGCTGGCATGTCGGCGTGATGTCTGCTAGAACAGGGACAAGGTCGCTGTAGTCATAGAGCAAAATGAATAACCACATAAACAGGGGATGGTAACTGTCCCTGGTAAATCCTCAGCAGGGGGTGCTATGCTGGCCCTGTAAGACTCAGCCATCGGAATGGTATAGCAGGGTAATCTAGGGCACTGCTTTTCCCTTAGTGCTACCACACTATGCCCCTTTTCAGTAGCTATGCCAACACTGTGCCCCCTTGCAGTAACGGTTTCCACATTGTACCCCTCACAGTAGTTATCCCCACATTGTGCTCTGTCAAAGTAGTAATACATGGTGCCCCCTAACAGTAGTAATATCCACATTGTGCCCCCTCATAGTAGTAAATTAGTAATACCCACATTGTGCCCCTTGCAGGGAGCGCTGTGCTGGCCCAGTAAGACCGAGCCACCCCAATGGTATAACAGGGTAATCTAGGGAATTGCTTTCCCCTTAAAGTTACCACACAGTTCTAATACCCACACTGTGCCTCTTATAGCAGTAATGCCTTCATTGTAGCCCCTCACAGTACTAATGCCCACATTGTGCTCCCTCCTAGTAGCAATGCCCTCATTCTGCCCTTTTCAGTAGTGCTGACTCTAGCTCCATTAATAAAGTAAAAAAAAGCACACCCTCTGTCCCCGGGGCACATGTTCTGCTTGCCTCCCCTCGTTACGTCCCTTGTTATCAGAACACTATACCTGAGCACTCAACTGGTGCATATTTGATAGGGTTTTATCTACAGGGAGACCTCCTGTAAGACATTTGGTTCATACCATTAATTAGACCACCTCAAGTGTGTTGTGCAGTGGGATCTGGGATCTCGTAATCCTGATCTGTGTTGGGAACACTTATCTTGTCCATGGTCATTATGTGTGGACAGTTTTTTTTGGTTGCAGGTAAATGTTCCTGTTGTTGGAGAGGACAGTGAGCTCCTGACAATGATGATACTCAAATTAGAGGGCTGTCTAAAATGCAGAAGTGGGATGCCTGGAAATATATTTTTTAAACTGTCATTTCCAAATGTAGACTGTAGGGGATGACCAGAGCCGCTTGATTGTTTTCTTGTTTTGGTTTAGGGTCCTGTAGTAGCTCACTTCTTGGTATTCAGGTAACTCTTTCAATCCGATTCTTGCATAGCAAACCTGATTGAAACATATATTCTTGAGACCACCAGGTCTCTTGTCCCTATCTGTGGGGTTAGAAGATACACAGTTGTATCTGATAGCTTGACTATAGTCTATGGCAGTGATGCCCATTCTACGGCCCGCGGGCCCAATCCGGCCCGCGGTGCTGTTTCATGCGGTTGGAAGGCGACGATGGAAAAAAGGAAGAAAAATACTTGGTCATTTCGGCCCAAAACAGGCTGGCCACAATGGGGTTAAACCTGTGATGTGCAATCACTGAGGGCAGCATAGTGTAGTGACAGACCTGTTGATTTCTGCTGCCTGCCACTTCTGGGATTATAGTATTTTCACAGTATTAACATGCCACAGCACACACCAGCACCGCGAGAGACATGAGTCCAAAGATGAGGCTCGCTGCGTAATGCACAAGAAAGAAACCTGCCAGTCATTGTCCGGAGGTGGAGGAGAGCAGGGACAGCGAGCCTCATTTGACTCATTTCCATTAGAGAGTTGACTTTTAAGTACTCAAAAAGTACTGAATGCCATGACACCAGTGACCGCCTGCTTAAATGAGCAGGTCTGAACTACACTAGGCTGCGTGCAGCGAGGGCAGCACAGTACAGGTTCTCTTTAATAGATGTTGTATCTTTATGATAACTGGCTGTATCCTTGATGTATGAGATGATTAATTTAGTTGGATTTCCACATTTGTTCACTTTGGGAAGCATGTAAAATGTTTCAATTTGTGGACTTTTTGGAATCAAATCATCTGATGTTATAGACTATACAGACAGGCCAACAATAATTTTTAGTTTCTTGGTGTACAGTAATTCTGTGTAGAGTCAGCCTTCAATTTTGAGTAGTAGTGTGTGTCTGTCAGTTGCCTCTTTACTTACTTTAGTACCCCTATGTGTTCATCCTTTGTCTGTTGATTTTATATTCAAAGTTTGTATTCAAAGATGGCATGGCCCTCCTTTCCTGGGTACTGTAATCTCATTTGTATTCAGCATAGTAGATTTTACTTTTTTTTTGCAATTTACCTTTTACAGTTAGCTCCTTAAAGGGTTTCTCCGGGAATGATTTAAAATGGCTGGAATCAACCTCTCCTAGAATGTGAGTAGGACTGGTTGCCTTCACTTGCAGTGCTGCCTAGGGGGTGGAGCTCAATACACACTACACCGCTCTACAATAACTGGCAATGATGCAACCCTGCCTAGAATATGCCATCATGCAGCCTGATGGAAACACTTACCAATGTGAGGTATATGCAAGTGCCAGAGTGTATTGTGTAGAGAGGTCCCATCCCCTCAAACCCATAAGTCTAGTTTCACACTAGCATTTGGACCCAGCATTCTCTCTGGATCCAGCACTTCGGGAAGCTACATGAATATCATCTGGCCCCATTAACAGCCTGCTGGATCTCTTGCACTCTAGTGTGAAACTAGCCTAAGCAGCTCTCCAAGTGGAGGCAACCAGCCATGCTCCTACTCAGGTTGCTTGTAGCCAAGCCATTTTAAATAAGGCTAAGAGAATCCCTTTAAATATATAATTCATGCATTATTATTATTACGCAATGGAATGACATTATTATTAGAGATGAGCGAATCGAAGTTGGTGAAGTGGAGTTCTATCGGAATTTCAAGAAAAATTTGATTTGTCCCAAAGTTGAATTTGCTTGTGCTTTGTGGTAACGAATATTTTTTTCTAAAATGGCTGCTGCGCTGCACATGTTAGAAAGAGGAAGTAAGAAGCCCGGGAACGAGGAGGCACCCATAATGCCATGCAGACAGCCAATCAACAGGTAGACAGCCCCTGTGATATCACAGCCCTATAAAAATCCTCATCCTGCCCGGTCTCAGCAATTTACCAGTGAACTGAGCATAGGAGGAGATGTTACAGGCACTAGGGACAGTGATTAGGAAACACTTTCACAAAATATTACTTTTGAGCAGTTTAGGGACAAGCTTAGAAATAGTGTAGAGATACAGTATAATATGGAGTCTTTAACCACACTATAGGGAGACAGCAGGGGCCAATTGAACAGTGTAACACTTGGCTAATAGCAAAGTTATTCTATTACACTTTCTGCACTAATCGGGGTTAAAAAGTGTTCTAATCCTACTGTTTTAGGTTGTTTGCTTTCTTTTATACATAAGTAATTCCATTAATCCTTGATTCTATTATTGTGGTGAAATGGCGGTGTGATACTACAGATTTTGAGATGTTCACATTCTTTTATATACAAACCGGATTCCAAAAAAGTTAGGACACTAAACAAATTGTGAATAAAAACTGAATGCAATGATGTGGAGATGGCAAATGTCAATATTTTATTTGTAATAGAACGTAGATGATAGATCAAACGTTTAATCCGAGTAAATGTATCATTTTAAAGGAAAAATACGTTGATTCCAATTTTCACGGTGTCAACAAATCCCAAAAAAGTTGGGACAAGTAGCAATAAGAGGCTGGAAAAAGTAAATTTGAGCATAACGAAGAGCTGGAAGACCAATTAACACTAATTATGTCAATTGGCAACATGATTGGGTATAAAAAGAGCTTCTCAGAGTGGCAGTGTCTCTCAGAAGCCAAGATGGGTAGAGGATCACCAATTCCCACAATGTTGCGCAGAAAGATAGTGGAGCAATATCAGAAAGGTGTTACCCAGCGAAAAATTGCAAAAACTTTGCATCTATCATCATCAACTGTGCATAACATCATCCGAAGATTCTGAGAATCTGGAACAATCTCTGTGCGTAAGGGTCAAGGCCGTAAAACCATACTGGATGCCTGTGATCTCCGGGCCCTTAAACGACACTGCACCACAAACAGGAATGCTACTGTAAAGGAAATCACAGAATGGGCTCAGGAATACTTCCAGAAACCATTGTCAGTGAACACAATCCACCGTGCCATCCGCCGTTGCCAGCTGAAACTCTACAGTGCAAAGAAGAAGCCATTTCTAAGCAAGATCCACAAGCTCAGGCGTTTTCACTGGGCCAGGGATCATTTAAAATGGAGTGTGGCAAAATGAAGACTGTTCTGTGGTCAGACGAGTCACGATTCGAAGTTCTTTTTGGAAATCTGGGACGCCATGTCATCCGGACCAAAGAGGACAAGGACAACCCAAGTTGTTATCAACGCTCAGTTCAGAAGCCTGCATCTCTGATGGTATGGGGTTGCATGAGTGCGTGTGGCATGGGCAGCTTGCATGTCTGGAAAGGCACCATCAATGCAGAAAAATATATTCAGGTTCTAGAACAACATATGCTCCCATCCAGACGTCATCTCTTTCAGGGAAGACCCTGCATTTTTCAACAAGATAATGCCAGACCACATTCTGCATCAATCACAACATCATGGCTGCGTAGGAGAAGGATCCGGGTACTGAAATGGCCAGTCTGCAGTCCAGATCTTTCACCTATAGAGAACATTTGGCGCATCATAAAGAGGAAGGTGCAACAAAGAAGGCCCAAGACGATTGAACAGTTAGAGGCCTGTATTAGACAAGAATGGGAGAGCATTCCTATTTCTAAACTTGAGAAACTGGTCTCCTCGATCCCCAGACGTCTGTTGAGTGTTGTAAGAAGAAGGGGAGATGCCACACAGTGGTGAAAATGGCCATGTCCCAACTTTTTGGGGATTTGTTGACACCATGAAATTCTGATTCAACATATTTTTCCCTTAAAATGGTACATTTTCTCAGTTTAAACATTTGTTCCGTGATTTATGTTCTATTCTGAATAAAATATTAGAAGTTGGCACCTCCACATCATTGCATTCAGTTTTTATTCACGATTTGTATAGTGTCCCAACTTTTTTGGAATCCGGTTTGTACAATTCAATCCATTAATCCTTGAATGTCTAATAAGGGTGAAATTGCGGCTTGATACTACAGATTTTAGGGTACTCACATTTTATTATACATAAGTATATCCGTTAATCCTTGATTGTCTAATTGGGGTGAAATTGCGGTCTAATACTACAGAGTTTGGCTACATGCACACGACCGTTGTGTGTTTTGCGGTCCGCAAAACACGGATGGCGTCCGTGTGCGTTCTGCAATTTGCGGAACGGCACGGAGAGATATTAATGTAACTGCCTATTCTTGTCCGCAATACGGACAAGAATAGGACAGGTTATATTTTTTTTGTGGACCACAGAACGGAGCAACAGATGCGGACAGCACACGGAGTGCTGTCCGCAATTTTTTGCGGCCCCATTGAAGTGAATGGGTTCGCATCCAAGCCGCAAAAACTGCAGCTTGTATGTGGACCAAAACAACGTTCATGTGCAAGCAGCTATAGGACGTCAATGTGGCCAATTGTAGGATCTGTAGGAAGAAGGTGAAGCGTGGCCTGGGTGCCAATGTTGGCACCATGGCCCTGTGTCAGCACATGCAGCATCACCATACAGTGGCCTGGGAAAACCGTGGCGCTAATGTAGTGGTACAGCCTGATGCAGAAACTGCTGCTTCTCCCAGTGGCTTGCACCCATTTTTCAGAAGTCAAGGCTCCACCATCTCAGCAGAAGTGAGCTGTGTTTCTTTCCCATCATATACTAGTCCTGATGCTCCTGCTGCTCCTCCAAGTCACTCATTTCATCAGCAATTGATCACCTATGTGATAGTAAAAAGACAACAGTAAGAAAAGGCCTTACTAGGGCTTTAGCCTAGCCAACATGATTACATTTTTGTGAGGGGATGGGAACCAGGGGTTAATTCTAACTGGTGAGTGGGGTGTGTCACTAGGGGAGGGGTTAGGGCTTTATAAGGGGGGCAGTTGGAGGTTCGGGCACCATTTTTAGGTTACATACCTTGAGACAAGCTGCAGGCAAAGGTCACCTTACGGAGTCAGTTGAGGAGATGCTCAGGAGGTTGCAGGAGCAAGCGGAGGCCCATGGTCCGGAGTGGCTGAGGGAGCAGGTGGGAGGCTTACTGCAGGGGGAGGCGGCGGGTGCATCAGGCCCGCAGCCAGGAGCGAGACGGCCGCGGCGGGTACGTCTGCCGGCACACCTTAGCCCTAGTGAGGCCCCCAGGGTTTGGCGCCAAATTGAGAGCCCCTCCATAAAGGGGGACAGCGGGCAGCCCATATCTGCATCCTTCCGGCGTGGGAGGAATCTCCGTGCAAGGCGGAGCCCAGAGCTGGGTGGGAGGGTCGGCCCCCTGACCTCACCAGCAAACAGCATGGGATCAGGAGTGGGAACTGCGGGCTCTCCCCCCTCTGGGGTGGCTGGGAGGCCCGCTTGGCGTGGGAGAGGAGGCAACAGCAGGAGTACTGAGGCTGTGCATCTAGGGGCCAGCAGTGTGCACAGGCCTCATAATATGGATTGTCGTCAAGTGGGTACCCCTGCACATCTGGATGGGGTCGACGCAGAGGGCACAAAGTATGGACGAAGCTGGGGTGCAGTCCTGCAGTGGCGGGTCATCAGGAGGAAGGTGTCATGGTCTTACCTTCTTGCTGTTCTCCTTCGTTTGACATGTGCTGGCGGCCATCTTGGTTTCTGGGTTTCTTGTAGCCTTCCACCCTGCGGCTCCTCCTTCCCACTGGGAGGAGCTGGATGCCTAGCTCATATATATAGGAGGTCTGTGGCTTCAGTTCCTTGCTTGGTCCTCCTGTGTTCACATGCTTCTAAGACTGCTGCTGCTTCTGGTTCCTGATCCTGGCTTCGTCTGACTACCCTGCTGGTTCCTGATCCTGGCTTCGTCTGACTACCCTGCTGGTTCCTGATCCTGGCTTCGTCTGACTACCCTTCTGGTTCCTGATCTCTGGCCTCTCAAAGACTCTGCTTCGGTTTCACCATTCGTTTGGACTTTTGCTTTACAGCTTTATTTTCAATAAAGCCTTCTTATTTTCACTTATCTCTTGTTGTACGTCTGGTTCATGGTTCCGTGACAGAAGGAGAGAATATCATTCTGGAAGGGACAAACGTCAGGAGTCAGGACCATCGGCTGCGGGGTACACAGCAGCCGTGCAGCCAGGTGAGACAATTTAGGGATCCCTTCATTCATTAGTTAGCAGCCTTGGGGGGATGGGGGTTTGGGGCTGGGTGGTGGAGTCATTGGGGGCTTGGGGCAGCTGTTGAGTAGCCTTGCGGGTTGGGTTAATGGTTTGGGGTGGGGCGGGCCTATCTCCGTTATCGACTTGGGGGAAGGCGTGGGGGTGAGTGGAGCAGTGGGGAGTCTGCTGTCTCGGGCTGGGAGATCAGTGTCTGTGCAGACTCAGGCCGGGGGGGAAAGATGGCAGGCCTAGGGTGGACAATGGGGCAAAAGGGAAAGTGTATGTATGCTTTGAAGGCCCATTAGGGGCACATTTGATACAGGATGTGCAGGAGCGTATATGGAAGGGGGAGTACGTTGATATATTTTCATAACTTCCGCTAGAGCCTTTTAATCTGGACAGGGCAAGGAAGGAGGAAGGTAAAAAGGAAGAGGAAGAAAAGCGCCGGCATAGACTGATCCCGGCCACATTTTTAAATTGGTTACAGGTATTTGCCATTCTGGTGAGTGTTATTGGAGAAGAGGCACCCGAGTGTTGCTCGGCCGTTTTCTGCTATTTAGATGCGATAGGGGAGGCTTACAGAGTTTATTGGGGGTTTTGTTTGGCTCCGTTACGATGAGCAGTTTAGGCAGAGAAAAGCGGTTTGCCCTAACCTAAGGTGGGACCATAAAGACATTGGTTTATGGTTAAGAGTGACTGTGCCGGAGAGGCAGGGGCAGTCCTTACGGGGGGATTCAGAGGGGTCGGGTCAGGTCACGCTAGACTCGCAGTGGTGTCCGCAAAAGGGTTGTGCATCCTTTTTAATGAGGGAAGCTGCAAGTTTGGGCAAAATGCAAATTTAAACACGAATGTTCATATTGCGGAGGGAATCATGGAGCCAATCGATGCTTCAAAGACAATAGGCAAATAGGGGCCGACGCCGCTGCAAAAGGGGTTTGACTCCAGTGCGGGTGGAAAAGATGGAGCAGTATCTAAATACAGTTGCAAGAAAAAGTATGTGAACCCTTTGGAATGATATGGATTTCTGCACAAATTGGTCATAAAATGTGATCTGATCTTCATCTAAGTCACAACAATAGACAATCACAGTTTCCTTAAACTAATAACACACAAATAATTAAATGTTACCATGTTTTTATTGAACACACCATGTAAACATTCACAGTGCAGGTGGAAAAAGTATGTGAACCCCTAGACTAATGACCTCTCCAAGAGCTAATTGGAGTAAGGTGTCAGCCAACTGGAGTCCAATCAATGAGATGAGATTGGAGGTGTTGGTTACAGCTGCCCTGTCCTATAAAAAACACACACCAGTTCTGGGTTTGCTTTTCACAAGAAGCATTGCCTGATGTGAATGATGCCTCGCACAAAAGAGCTCTCAGAAGACCTACGATTAAGAATTGTTGACTTGCATAAAGCTGGAAAGGGTTATAAAAGTATCTCCATAGGCCCTGCTGTTCATCAGTCCACGGTAAGACAAATTGTCTATAAATGGAGAAAGTTCAGCACTGCTGCTACTCTCCCTAGGAGTGGCCGTCCTGTAAAGATGACTGCAAGAGCACAGCGCAGACTGCTCAATGAGCTGAAGAAGAATCCTAGAGTGTCAGCTAAAGACTTACAAAAGTCTCTGGCATATGCTAACATGCCTGTTAGCGAATCTACAATACGTAAAACACTAAACAAGAATGGATTTCATGGGAGGATACCACAGAGGAAGCCACTGCTGTCCAAAAAAAACATTGCTGCACGTTTACAGTTTGCACGAGAGCACCTGGATGTTCCACAGCAGTACTGGCAAAATATTCTGTGGACAGATGAAAACAAAGTTGAGTTGTTTGGAAGCAACACACAACACTATGTGTGGAGAAAAAGAGGCACAGCACACCAACATCAAAACCTCATCCCAACTATGAAGTATGGTGGTGGGGGCATCATGGTTTGGGGCTGCTTTGCTGCGTCAGGGCCTGGACGGAGTGCTATCATCGATGGAAAAATGAATTCCCAAGTTTATCAAGACATTTTGCAGGAGAACTTAAAGGGGTTATCCGAGTTAAATACATTTATGCTAATAACTCTTATAGTATTATATGAAACTATTTTGTAAATCACTTACATTAGCTATTTTGCTCTGTTTAGCCAGTTCACATTTGGGTCATGTGACCCCCGACGTCATCAACCCTGCTCAGGCACTGACGTCTCGTTTACAAGCTTCTCCCTGCTTGAGGGAGTGTCCAGGCTCTGTAAACGAAACGTCAGAGCCTCTGGTGCCCTCCCCCCTCCAGCTCTCCTCACACTGCCTCGGCTCTGCTCTGCTGATGACGTTTCGTTTACAGCCGTCTCCCTGCTTGAAGGAGTGGCCCGGCTCTGTAAACGAGACGTCAGAGCCTTTGGTGCCCGCCCCTCTCTCCCTCTCCTCACACAGCCTCGGTGATGGTAAGCGATCGCTCATGTGCGATACTTACCAGAGCCGAGGTGATAGATTTTCTCCAGCAGTAGCACCAGCAGCAGGGTATGTGTCTGGCTCCTTCCCTCACTTGGGCCAGTTTACATGTTCCCCTCCCGCTTCTGGGGATTGTTATTACAGCCCTGGCCCCCTCAACAAGTCCCCATTATACTGTTAATACCCCCCCTGGGGAAAAAAGGAAATAATTGTCCATCATATAGCTTAGATATAGCTATAGCTATATCTATATCTGCATCCAAGATATATCTTTATCTAATCTATAGCTTAGATACAGTAATAGCTTAGATACAGCTGTAGCTTAGATACAGCGGTAGCTTAGATACAGCAGTAGCTTAGATACAGCGGTAGCTTAGATACAGCGATAGTTTAGAATCAGCAGTAGCTTAGAATCAGCGATAGCTTAGATACAGCGATAGTTTAGATACAGCGATAGCTTAGATACAGCTGTAGCTTAGATACTGCTGTAGCTTAGATACAGTAATAGCTTAGATACAGCTGTAGCTTAGATACAGCGATAGCTTAGATACAGCGATAGCTTAGATACAGAGGTAGCTTAGATACAGCTATAGCTTAGATACAGCGGTGGCTGAGATACAGCGATAGCTTATAATCAGCGGTAGCTTAGATACAGCGATAGCTTAGAATCAGCGGTAGCTTAGATACAGCGATAGCTTAGATACAGCTGTAGCTTAGCTACAGCGATAGCTTAGATACAGTGATAACTTAGATACAGCGATAACTTAGATACAGCAATAGCTTAGATACAGCTGTAGCTTAGATACAGCTGCAGCTTTGATACAGCGGTAGCTTTGATACAGCTGTAGCTTAGAATCAGCGATAGCTTAGATACAGCTGTGGCTTAGATACAGCGATAGCTTAGATACAGGGGTAGCTTAGATACAGGGGTAGCTTAGATACAGCGATAGCTTAGATACAGCGGTAGCTTATATACAGCGGTAGCTTAGATACAGCTGTAGCTTAGATACAGCGATAGCTTACATACAGCTGTAGCTTAGATACAGCGGTGGCTTAGAATCAGTGATAGCTTAGATACAGCAATAGCTTAGATACAGCTATATGTCCATCTTATAGATAGAGCCGTAGCTGCATCCTAGCCGTAGCTGTATCTGAGCCGTAGCTGCATCCTAGCCGTAGCTGCATCCTAGCCGTAGCTGTATCTGAGCCGTAGCTGTATCTGAGCCGTAGCTGCATCCTAGCCGTAGCTGCATCCTAGCCGTAGCTGTATCTGAGCCGTAGCTGTATCTGAGCCGTAGCTGCATCCTAGCCGTAGCTGTATCTGAGCCGTAGCTGTATCTGCACCGTAGCTGTATCTGCAATGTGACCGGAAGATCTGCCTGTGTGAGCTAGGAGATGATCATGTGACTGTTTTTTAAAATGCAAACTTAGGTTGTGCAGAGCAGGGTGAGGGGAAGGTCAGGTTGTTCACGCCCACAAGTATTCATGAGGGAGAACTCAGGCATTGTTGTTATACGCCTCCTCAGCATGTAAACACAGCAATAACAGAACCATGAGAAGGTGGACATATGGGTTTCTCTCTTAAGAAATCAAGCTTAACCAATGTATATGTATGTCCTGATGAATTTTATGAGGTTTTAATTTTTTTTCCCATAACTCGGATAACCCCTTTAAGGCAATCTGTCCACCAGCTGAAGCTCAACAGAAGATGGATGTTGCAACAGGACAAGGACCCAAAGCATAGAAGTAAACCAACAACAGAATGGCTTAAACAGAAGAAAATATGCCTTCTGGAGTGGCCCAGTCTGAGTCCTGACCTCAACCCGATTGAGATGCTGTGGCATGACCTCAAGAAAGCAATTCACACCAGACATCCCAAGAATATTGCTGAACTGAAACAGTTCTTTAAAGAGGAATAGTCAAGAATTACTCCTGACCGTTGTGCACGTCTGATCTGCAACTACAGGAAACGTTTGGTTGAAGTTATTGCTGCCAAAGGAGGTTCAACCAGTTATTAAATCCAAGGGTTCACATAATTTTTCCACCTGCACTGTGAATGTTTACATGGTGAATTCAATAAAAACATAGTAACATTTAATTCTTTGTGTGTTATTAGTTTAAGCAGACTGTGATTGTCTATTGTTGTGACTTAGATGAAGATCAGATCACATTTTATGACCAATTTGTGCAGAAATCCATATCATTCCAAAGGGTTCACATACTTTTTCTTGCAACTGTAGATACCCTAATCGAGAAGCGGTGGAGTTATTAAAAAGGGGTTTGACATGGGGTTTTAGTATACCGTTGAATACTTTACCGGTGGTTAGTATGCAAAAAAATTGCGTTCAGCTCTAGAGCATCCGAAAGTGGTGTCTGAAAAATTGGCTTAGGAGGTTTGTTGGGTAGGATGGATGTTCCGTTTGCGGAACCACCGTTAGTTAATTTGAGGGTTTGACCGTTGGAATTAGTGCCCAAGAAAGAGCCGAACAAGTTTCGGCTGATTCACCATTTATCTTTTCCAAAAGGGGCGTCGGTCAATGATGGTATTGATCCTGAACTTTGTTCGGTGGCTTATACATCATTTAATGCGGCTGTGGCATAGGTGCAAAAATTGGGACTGGTGTCACGGCGGGCGTGCACTCAGACTCACAGATAACCCACCAACCAGGCTCTGGGCGAGAGACAGGGGAAGGGTCACCTCCTAGCTAATCCCTGACCTCTTTCCCTGCACTGCTCAGCCCACATGCAGATCTTTATGGTAGGTATGATGTGTCCCCATGCCTGGGCTGAAACACCCTAAATTCCCTAAGATGGTGAAGAGGGGAAATAGGAGCAGCCTGCTCGCACAGAACCTGGATGGGAGAGATGACACAAAACAACCAAACTTGAAATCCCACTTATCTTTCTGAGCTGGAACAGACAACCTTCCTTCCTAGCTTCCAAGACCACAAGGATTCCTATAATCCGCTCAGAGCACTGCGATGGTGTGCTATTTAAACTAATGACCCCACCCAGTGCACCTGATGAGAGGCGGATCCAGCACGGCTCCAAAACAAACACTAAACTCGTGCTGCTATCCTGGCCGACCTACGCACATCGTCAGAGCGGGGCATGACAGTACCCCCCTTCTACGGGTGACCTCCGGACACCCCGGACCAACCTTATCCGGATGGGACCTATGAAAAGCCCTCACCAGTCGGCTGGCGTTGACATCCAACGCCGGAACCCACATCCTCTCCTCAGGGCCGTATCCCCTCCAGTGCATCAGGTACTGAAGGGAACCCCGAAGAACTCTAGAGTCGAGAATCCTGGAGATCTCAAACTCCAAGTTTCCCTCGACTAGAACAGGAGGAGGAGGCAATGACGATGGTTCCACCGGTCTCACATATTTATTTTAGTAAAGACCTGTGGAACACATCATGGATCCTCCAAGTCTGCGGAAGATCCAGCCGAAACGCTACAGGATTGATCACCGCAGAAATTTTATACGGACCAATAAATCTTGGACCCAGTTTCCAAGATGGCACTCTCAATTTGATATTCTTAGTGGACAACCACACCAGATCACCCACACACAGGTCGGGACCAGTCACACGTCTCTTGTCAGCCATTAGTTTATACCTCTCACCCATCTTCTCCAAATTCCCTTGAATCCTCCGCCAGATGGAGGAGAAGGCAGAAGAGAATCTCTCCTCCTCTGGCATCCCAGAGGAACTAGTCCCAGAAAAAGTACCAAACTGAGGATGGAAACCATATGCGCCAAAAAATGGCGACTTACCCGTGGACTCCTGCCTACGGTTATTCAACGCAAATTCTGCTAAGGACAAGAATGAGGACCAGTCCTCCTGATTCTCAGTCACAAAGCACCTCAAGTAGGTCTCCAGGTTTTGATTAGTACGCTCCGTCTGACCATTCGACTGCGGATGAAAAGCCGAAGAGAATGAAAGTTGAATGCCAAGCCGAGAGCAGAACGCCCTCCAAAACCTGGAGACTACCTGCGTGCCCCTATCAGAGACCACATCCGAAGGAATACCATGCAATTTCACAATATTATCCACAAAAATTTGTGCAAGAGTCTTAGCGTTAGGCAGACTAGTTAGTGGTATAAAGTGAGCCATTTTACTGAAATGGTCAACTACCACCAAAATCACTGTTCTCCCGGAGGAACTCGGCAGATCCGTAATAAAGTCCATAGACAAATGCGTCCAAGGACGAGACGGAATAGACAATGGAAAAAGTGAACCAGCCGGTCGAGTATGAGCAACCTTGGACCGAGCGCAGGTTTCACAAGCTGTCACGTAATTCTTAATGCTCTTACATCACCCTGGCCACCAGAACCTCCGGGATACTAGATCACAGGTGGACTTACCACCAGGATGTCCAGCGAGGACAGTATCATGATGTTCCTTGAACACCTTATATCGCAGGCCCTCAGGAACAAACAACCTCCCTGGGGGACAAGAACCAGGAGCCCCCTCCTGGGCTCCCAACACCTCCATCTCTAATTCAGGGTACAGAGCGAAAACCACCACCCCATCCGCTAAAATCGGCGCAGGATCCTCTGAATCACCTCCCCCAGGAAAGCTGCGAGACAAGGCATCTGCCTTGACGTTCTTGACCCCTGGGCGAAAGGTAACCACAAAATTTAACCTGGTAAAAAACTGTGACCATCTGGCCTGCCTAGGGTTCAGACGCTTGGCAGATTGCAGGTAAGCCAAATTCTTATGGTCCGTATATACCGTAACGGGGTGAGACGCCCCCTCTAACCAGTGACGCCATTCCTCAAAGGCCAACTTGATAGCCAATAACTCTCTATCTCCAACATCATAATTCCTCTCGGCGACCGAGAGCTTCTTGGAGAAAAAGGCACACGGGACCCACTTGCCAGGAGATGAACCCTGTGACAGTACCGCTCCAACCCCCACCTCTGATGCATCAACCTCCACTACAAATGGCTGAGACACATCCGGCTGCACCAGAATGGGAGCAGACGCAAAACGCTCCTTAATAGCCGAAAAGGCCTGCAATGCCTCATCCGACCAGACAGAGACATCGGCGCCCTTCTTGGTCATATCAGTGAGAGGTTTTACTACGGTGGAATAATTTGAAATACATTTTCGAGAATAATTCGTAAACCCCAAGAACCGCATCAAAGCTTTCTGATTCTCTGGTCGGTCCCACTCCAGAACCGCCCGGATCTTTTCGGGGTCCATACGAAAACCGGAATCAGAAAGCATGTATCTCAAGAACGTAAGCTCTTGCACCGCAAACAAACATTTCTCCAATTTGGCATATAATTTATTCTCCCGAAGGATAGTCAAAACCTGTCTCACATGATCCTGATGGGTCTTAAGATCAGGAGAATAAATTAAAATGTCATCCAGGTAAACTACTACGAAACTGCCCACCAAATGATGAAAAATGTCATTGACGAATCGCTGAAATACTGCTGGCGCGTTCGTCAACCCAAAAGGCATAACCAGGTTCTCAAAATGACCCTCGTGCGTATTGAAGGCCATTTTCCACTCATCCCCCTCCTTGATTCTGATCAGTTTGTAGGCCCCTCTCAAATCCAACTTGGAGAACACCTTGGCTCCAACAATCTGATCAAAAAGATCAGAGATCAAAGGCAGGGGATATGGATCCCGGACTGTAATATGGTTCAATTCCCGGAAATCCAAACACGGTCTCAGTGATCCATCCTTTTTCTTCACAAAGAACAAACCTACTGCCACTGGAGACTTAGATGGTCTAATATGACCCTTTGCCAAACTCTCGGCGACATACTTTCGCATGACCTCTCTTTCGGGTTGAGAGAGGTTGTAAAGCCGAGACTTTGGCAACTTAGCCCCCGGAATGAGATTAACTGGACAATCATAGTCTCGATGAGGGGGCAATTCCTGAGCCCCACCCTCCGAAAAGACATCCGCAAAATCCGAGAGATACTGAGGTAAAGCCGTAATGGACACACCAGAGATAGATGTGCCAAGACAATTATCCGAACAAAACTCACTCCAACCAATGATTTGTCTCGCTTGCCAGTCTGTAATTGGGTTATGTCTAGTCAACCATGGCAACCCCAAAACTATAGGAGCTGGCAAATCCTTCATGACAAAACAAGAAATAATTTCAACATGTGAATCACCCACCTTTAAGTGAATACCATGAACAATGTGAGTAAGGCTCCTTTGAGAAAGAGGGGAAGAATCAATTGCAAAAACACGAATCTCGTTCTCTAAAGTGCAAGTACTTAGCCCTAGGTTTTGAGGTAAAAGAAAGTCAATTAGGTTTACCCCAGCACCACAATCAAGGAATACATCAACAAAAACATTTTTTGACTCTAGCGCCACCATAGATGGAAGGAGAAAATGGGAACTGCAGGGAGCTTGCATACCTGCCTGCTCCACCACACCATTCATACTACCAAGTGTCAGGGAAGTTTTTTTTTCTTTTTTCTTTTTCTCTTCCACCTGTGGTTTAACATAAGGACAAGCAAAAATAAAATGACCCCTCTTTCCACAATAGTAACATTGTTTGTGCACTTTCCTAAAGTCTCTACTATCAGAATGGCAAGAAACCTGACCCAACTGCATGGGTTCCTCCGCTACCCCAGAGTTACCTGTAACATCACCCGGTGAGGCAGTAGAGACGAAACCACTCACAGAAGGGATACCTTGCGCGGAGGGAGCCCTATACCTCTCTCTGATACGTCTATCTAGCCGTACTGCTAAAGACATGGCGTTCTCCAAAGAGTCTGGGTATTCATGACAAGCAAGGGCATCCTTCAATCTTTCAGATAACCCCTGACAAAACTGACTACGTAACGTGGGATCATTCCACTCTGATTCAGTAGCCCACCTCCTAAACTTACCACAGTAAGTCTCTGCAGTATGTTCCCCCTGAAACAAATTACGTAATCTCGACTCTGCCATCGAGACCCGATCTGGGTCATCGTAGATTAATCCTAGAGCCTTAAAAAATTCCTCCACCGACTGGAGGGCCCGAGAACCAGGTGGCAGAGAAAAGGCCCAGGATTGCGCGTCCCCTTTAAGCAGAGAAATAACTATACCTATCCTCTGACTCTCATCACCTAACGACGATGGACGCAGCCGAAAGTACAATTTGCAGGATTCTCTAAAACGGATAAAGTCATCGATCAGGAAGAGCCACTTTAGGCTCCACACAAATTTGACCTGCACCAGCTGCCAGAGCATTCTGACACCGTGTGACCGAACCACGTAGCTCCACAACCTCTAGGGATAGCCCCTGCAAGCGGTCAACAAGTGCTTCAATTGACGCCATCAAAAAACCGCTGAGTAATGGCAGTCACAGTATGGCGGATTATAATGTCACGGCGGGCGTGCACTCAGACTCACAGATAACCCACCAACCAGGCTCTGGGCGAGAGACAGGGGAAGGGTCACCTCCTAGCTAATCCCTGACCTCTTTCCCTGCACTGCTCAGCCCACATGCAGACCTTTATGGTAGGTATGATGTGTCCCCGTGCCTGGGCTGAAACACCCTAAATTCCCTAAGATGGTGAAGAGGGGAAATAGGAGCAGCCTGCTCGCACAGAACCTGCATGGGAGAGATGACACAAAACAACCAAACTTGAAATCACACTTATCTTTCTGAGCTGGAACAGACAACCTTCCTTCCTAGCTTCCAAGACCACAATGATTCCTATAATCCGCTCAGAGCACTGGGATGGTGTGCTATTTAAATTAATGACCCCACCCAGTGCACCTGATGAGAGGCGGATCCAGCATGGCTCCAAAACAAACACTAAACTCGTGCTGCTATCCTGGCCGACTGTCAGAGCGGGGCATGAGCGGGGCATGACAACTGGGTACTTTATTGGCTGAGATGTACATCTCCTCCTTCCGGTGAACCCTGACAGTTTACGTTTGGTTGTTTTTGAGATGGGGGGTATTTTGTAGACAGGTGTTTGCCGATGGGTTGCTCTTTGTCGTTCGCTTATTTTGAAGCGTTTAGTTCTTTCATAGAATGGGTACTGGCGGACGTGGGTGGTTGTTCCTCCATCATCCATTACTTGGATGATTTTCTTTGCAAAGGTCCGGCGGATTTGTGGGTTTGTTCGTTGTTGTTAAGCATGTTGCTGTCTATTTTTGCATTGGGGTGCCGTTAGCGGAAGAAAAGACAGTTCGTCCTGTGACGGAATTTAGTTTTTTGGGTATAGTTCTAAATATGTAAAGAATGGAGTGTCGGCTCCCTGACAAAAAAGTGTGTGATTTACGGGTGGAAGTTGAAAAGGCAAGGAGGTCGCCCAAAATTCCTCTGTGTGAATTGCAGTCTTTATTAGGGAAGTTGAATTTCGCGTGCCGAATTATGCCAATGGGATGGATATTTTGTCGACGGTTGGCGGTGGCTGCTGCAGGGGTATCGGCTCCACATAAATTTATTAGGTTGGGTCGGGAATTGAAGAGAGATCTGGAGGTTTGGGCGGGGTTTCTAGAGAATTTCAATGGCAGAGTGTTGGTTATGGATGAGGTGGTGGACAGTTTTCACTTTGAATTATTTTTGGACGCAGCTAAGGGGGTGGGGTTTCGGGTTTATTGTCACGGGCAATGTGCGCGGATCGGTGGCCGGAATCTTAGGTTGTACGGGGTTGGGTGTGGAATCTGGCTCTCCTAAAACTGTTTCCCATTGTCCTTGCGGTGGTTTTATGGGGCGATAAATTCAGGAACAGGAAGATCCGTTTTCATTGTGATAATCTGGGGATGGTGCAGGCAATCAATGGCTCCTCCAGTAGTTCGGTTGTTGCAGCATCTGGTGTGGCTTTGTTTATCGCTTAACGCGTGGGTGGTGGCAGTGCATGTGCATGGTGTCACGGGGTTCCGAAGGTGCACTCGGTCCCCCATTGCCCGCAGAACTGTTGCTTAGCTTTTGGAATGAGGTTCTGTGTTTGACCTCATTCCCAGGGCGGCTTTACTAGCTGGGTGGCTCCCTGCTCCTAGTCTGCCTTGAGCGCCGAGCTGATCACTCGGTGCTCGACTGGTTGGTCTGTCGGTCATGTGACGCTGGCCACGTCACATGACCCTCACTCCCCACTATAAATACAGGCAGCCTGCTGGCTACAGGTTGCCTGTTAATTTCTAGGTTCCTGGCTATTTGTTGGACTACTGAATATTTACCTGATCCTGTTCCCTGACGATCCTCTGCCTGCTCCTCCTGTACTGCGCATACATCCTTGTATTGTGACCTCGGCTCCCACCTGACTACTCTCTTTGGACTCCTCTTGTACTTCGCTACTCTCCTGGTATTTGACCCCGGCTTCTCCTGACCATTCTTTGCTTAATCCGTTGTACTGCGTCGCTCTCTTGGTTCTGACCCGGTCCGTTCATGTTCCGTATTTTGTCTTGTCTGTCTTCCCTGCACATATCCTAAGTTAGGGACTGCCGTCCAGTTGTCCCCTGTCATCAGGACTCGTGAGGCAAGTAGGCAGGGCCAGGGGTGAGGGTGGAGCGCAGTGGTCACTACCCTTCCCCCTGTGTGTGTGTGGACGTGACCGTTACAGATTAACAGGCCCAATAACCACTGTATCATGAATCCTCTTACTACCCTGACTGACCATGTCTCTAATTTGACACAGAGGGTGCAGGAGCTAGGAGAGAAACTCCGTTCTTGTGAGTTAGGGCAAGGTTCTTCCACTCCTCTGTCCTCCAGTCCATATTTTGAACCCCAGATCAAGCTCCCAGAACCCTTTTCTGGAGACCGGAAGAGGTTTCTCTCCTTTAAGGAGAATTGCAAACTCTACTTCCGTTTGCGCCCCGTGTCCTCCGGTCCCGAGAGCCAACGCGTGGGGATTATCATTTCTCTACTACAGGGTGATCCCCAGGACTGGGCATTTTCGTTACCTCCTGGGGCCAGTTGTCTAACTTCTTTGGAGGGGTTTTTTCAGGCCCTGGGTACCCTCTATGACGAACCAGACAGGGCCCTGGTAGCCGAGACAGCTCTTAGGGCACTGGTTCAGGGCCATCTCCCTGCAGAGGAGTATTGCACCCAATTCAGACGGTGGTGTGTCCCCTCAGGATGGAATGAACCAGCCCTGAAGAGTCAGTTTAGGTCTGGTCTATCTGATAATTTAAAAGATCTATTGGTCAATTACCAAATTCCTGAGACCTTAGAGGAGATGATGACCCTAGTTGTCCGACTTGACAGACGAGTTAGAGAGAGACGACAAGAACGACAGTTCTGTTCTCAGATGGTGGTCCAGCCAGAGGCCTTTTCCAGGGACAACACTGAGGTCTCCACCGAGGAACCCATGCAGGTTGGCATGACCCGGGGTAATCTTCGTCGCAGACGCGGAGAGTGCTTCTACTGTGGAGATCCTGGCCATTGGATCAACAAGTGTCCTAAGAGTTTTCTCTCTGACAAGTCTTCTAAGGCAAGACAACCTAAAGACCAGGTACACCCTGATTTTTCTAAAGGTAAGCTTTTGGTACCCATAACAATTTCTCTGGGGGTTAATAAGTGGCCGGGTAAGGCCTTTATTGACTCCGGTTCAGCGGCCAGCTTTATTGACTTTGAGTTTGCTTGTAAATTGGGTATTCCAATGTTTGCTTTACCTACACCTATCTATGTCATGGCTATTGATGCTACTCCCCTGATTGGTGGTACGGTGAGGTCATGTACCTCTGAAATTTCTCTGTCCGTGGGTGTGTGCCACTCTGAGAGATGTTCTCTTCTAGTCCTGGAGAACCTACCGGTTGAGGTGGTAATAGGGTTGCCTTGGCTCCGTTTACATAACCCCACAATTGATTGGTCCAAAGAAGAGTTGGTGAAATGGGGACCTAAGTGTGACTCATGCTTGTCCGTGGTCCAGGCTGGGGTTTCAGTAAGGTCTAATACATTACCCTCTGTTATTAAGGAATATTCTGATGTGTTCTCATCCCTTACTCCAGAGGTTCTACCCCCCCATAGACCTTATGATTGCGCCATAGAGCTAATTGAGGGTGCCGAATTTCCTAAAGGTCGAATTTATAATCTTTCAGGGCCCGAACGCAAGGCTATGGAAGACTATATTAAGGAGAGCCTTGCTAAAGGGCATATTAAACCTTCAGTCTCTCCTATGGGAGCAGGGTTTTTCTTTGTTAAAAAGAAGGATGGTGGTCTTAGGCCTTGTATTGATTACCGGAGATTAAATAAAATCACTGTCCAAAATAGATACTCTCTCCCATTGATTCCGGATTTATTTAACCAGGTTTTGGGGGCAACCTGGTTTTCCAAGATTGACCTGAAAGGGGCATACAATCTAATCCGAATCAAGGAGGGAGACGAATGGAAGACAGCTTTCAATACTCCGATAGGACACTTTGAATATCAGGTGATTCCTTTTGGACTCAGCAATGCCCCAGCTGTGTTCCAAAACTTAATGAACGATATTCTTAGGGAGTTCTTAGGTAAATTTATTATTGTCTATCTTGACGACATTTTGATATTCTCTCCTGATTTCGAATCTCATGTGTCCCATGTCAAACAAGTATTAGAGGTGTTGAGGGAGAACCAGCTATCCGCTAAGCAAGAGAAATGTGTCTTTGGTGTACAGGAGATACTGTTTCTAGGGCATGTTTTGACTCCTCACGCCTTTAAGATGGATCCTGGTAAGGTTTTAGCAATTAAGGAATGGGTAAGGCCTTCATCCTTAAAGGCTTTACAACGGTTTTTGGGTTTCGCTAATTACTACCGTAAATTTATCATGAATTTTTCTGTAATTGCTAAGCCATTGACCGACCTTACTAAGAAAGGGGCGGATTTGGAGAATTGGTCTACCAAGGCCATTTCTTCATTTGAAACAATAAAAAAGGCATTTAGTAGCGCTCCCATTCTGATCCAGCCTGATCAGGAGAGACCCTTTATTGTGGAGGTGGATGCGTCCGAGGACGGCGCAGGAGCAGTCCTTTCACAAGGTCCTGCTAGCCTCACTAACCTGAGACCGTGTGCCTTCTTCTCTAGGAAATTCTCTCCCACGGAGAGAGACTACGACATAGGGAATAGGGAGCTGTTGGCCCTTAAATGGGCATTTGAGGAGTGGAGACATTTTTTGGAGGGGGCAAGGCATCGAGTAACTGTTGTCACTGACCATAAAAACCTAATGTTTCTCGAGTCCGCTAAGAGGTTGAATCCCCGACAAGCCCGATGGGCTCTGTTTTTTACCCGTTTTGATTTCTCCATTACGTTCAGGCCGGGACGTAAAAATGTGAAGGCAGACGCATTATCGCGGAGCTTCCATGCTTTTCAACCCACTGAGACGCCGCCTGAATCCATCCTACCAGCAAACATCTTCTTAGCGGCTCTAACCCAGGATATCTCGGCTCGCATTAAGGCTGAACAACATCTGGCACCGGCATCCACCCCAACAGATAAGTTGTTTGTTCCCGTACAATTTCGTCTCCAGCTGTTGGGTGAGTGTCACGATTCTGCCTTTTGTGGACATCCGGGTATTGAGGGCACTAAGAATCTGGTTTCTAGATCTTATTGGTGGCCCACTCTGACCAGGGATGTCAAGTCCTACGTGTCAGTCTGTGAGGTTTGTGCCAGGTCTAAGACACCTAGGACTCGCCCTGCTGGTAACCTACGACCCCTACCCATTCCCAGTAGACCCTGGTCCCATATCTCGATGGACTTTATAACTGACCTACCGCTGGCGGAGGGTAAGACTGTGGTTTGGGTAGTGGTCGATAGGTTTAGCAAGATGGTTCATTTCATTCCCCTGTCTAAACTTCCGAATGCTAAAACCCTGGCGTCTATTTTTGTGAGAGAGATTGTTCGTTTACATGGCATCCCGGAAAATATTGTTTCTGACAGGGGTGTGCAGTTTGTGTCCAAATTCTGGAGGGCCTTCTGTCAAAGATGTAAAATTTCGTTGTCTTTTTCTTCCGCCTACCATCCTGAGAGTAATGGGCAGACTGAACGCCTTAATCAGTCTGTGGAACAATTCCTGAGGTTGTATGTTGCTGATGACCAGCAATTATGGGTCAAATTCCTTCCGTTGGCTGAATTTGCTCTGAATAACCGTGTCAATTCTTCTGCTGGGGTCTCCCCTTTCTTTTGTAACCATGGTTTTCATCCCCGTTTTCATTCTGGGTCATCCGTCTCCTCCTCTAACCCTGAAGCTGATAAACTCTCCTCCGAACTGTGCACAGTTTGGGCCCGGGTTCAATCGAACCTAGAAAAGGCTCAATGTTCTCAAAAACTCAAGGCCAATAGGAGACGTTCAAGGGGGGTAAACTTTCAGGTTGGGGATAAAGTATGGTTGTCCTCCAAGAATCTATCTCTCAAGGTAACTTTTAAAAAATTTGCTCCTTGTTTTATTGGACCATATAAGATCACGGAAGTGATTAACCCGGTATCTTTTAGGTTGGAGCTGCCTGAGTCATTCCACATTCATAATGTGTTCCATAAATCTCTGCTTAAAAAATATTTTGAACCGGTAGTACCATCAAAAGCCTCGCCTCCGCCAGTTCTTGTTAATGATGCTGTCGAGTATGTGGTGTCTAAAATAGTGGATGTCAGGAAGGTGCGTAATTCCTTGCAGTACCTGATTCACTGGAAGGGGTATGGACATGAAGAGAGATCTTGGGTACCTGCCAGGGAGGTTCATGCTCCTAGACTTGTTCGTAAATTTCATTTAGAACACCCTGAAAAGCCATCGCCTGAAGTCTTGGGTCCGGTGGCCCCTCGTAAAAGGGGGGGTACTGTCACGGGGTTCCGAAGGTGCACTCGGTCCCCCATTGCCCGCAGAACTGTTGCTTAGCTTTTGGAATGAGGTTCTGTGTTTGACCTCATTCCCAGGGCGGCTTTACTAGCTGGGTGGCTCCCTGCTCCTAGTCTGCCTTGAGCGCCGAGCTGATCACTCGGTGCTCGACTGGTTGGTCTGTCGGTCATGTGACGCTGGCCACGTCACATGACCCTCACTCCCCACTATAAATACAGGCAGCCTGCTGGCTACAGGTTGCCTGTTAATTTCTAGGTTCCTGGCTATTTGTTGGACTACTGAATATTTACCTGATCCTGTTCCCTGACGATCCTCTGCCTGCTCCTCCTGTACTGCGCATACATCCTGGTATTGTGACCTCGGCTCCCACCTGACTACTCTCTTTGGACTCCTCTTGTACTTCGCTACTCTCCTGGTATTTGACCCCGGCTTCTCCTGACCATTCTTTGCTTAATCCGTTGTACTGCGTAGCTCTCTTGGTTCTGACCCGGTCCGTTCATGTTCCGTATTTTGTCTTGTCTGTCTTCCCTGCACATATCCTAAGTTAGGGACTGCCGTCCAGTTGTCCCCTGTCATCAGGACTCGTGAGGCAAGTAGGCAGGGCCAGGGGTGAGGGTGGAGCGCAGTGGTCACTACCCTTCCCCCTGTGTGTGTGTGGACGTGACCGTTACACATGGGGTTTCTAATTGCATTGCGGATGCCCTCTCTCGGGAGCATTTTCATCATCTGGCCCCAGAAGCGGATTCCGAAGGGTTGGAGTGTCCGGAGTCCTTATGGGAGCTCTTGGAGGTACAGTAGAGGGTTTTCTACAGTCATCATTGAGTGCAGGTACATGGGTGGCAAAATAGTTTTTTGGGGTGCGCTTAGAGTGGATTCACGCACTATGGCTGCTAATATACCCTCAAACAGGGTCTCAAAGAGCTCTCCTGTAGTCCCAGATGAGGACGGAGAAACAACGCTACAAGCGTTAACGGTGTCTAACACCGCCCTCACAGACACAGCCATGAGGGACATGCTCATCCTACAGCGGCGATCTATGCTGCTGGACATAAAGTCCATCATAGCACCTCTGCGCTCTGACATAGATGAACTGGGGGCCCGGACGGACCATCTGGAAAACAAATTTGGGGACTTTGCGGCCTCGCACAACACCCTAATTGATGCTCACACAGAGCTAGAGGCAGAAGTTGAAAGCATTAAGGCCAAAATGGCCGACCTTGAAGACAGGAGCAGACGCAACAATATTAAGTTGAGAGGGATTCCGGAATCGGTGACTCCTAAAGAAATCCCTGACTATGTGCGGTCTCTTCTGAAAGCAGTGCTACCAGATTGCCATGAAAGGGACTTGGAGATTGACAGGGCGCATCGTGTACCTCGACCGCATCATCTGAAGGACTCAGTGCCACGGGATGTGCTAGCCAGAGTGCATTTTTTCAGGATCAAAGAACAGCTGCTATCTTCTGCGAGGAAAAATGGGGGTCTTCCTGCACCCTTCCATGAGGTACTCCTGTTTGCCGACTTATCTGCAGCTACACTGCGTGGTCCAGGCTGGGGTTTCAGTAAGGTCTAATACATTACCCTCTGTTATTAAGGAATATTCTGATGTGTTCTCATCCCTTACTCCAGAGGTTCTACCCCCCCATAGACCTTATGATTGCGCCATAGAGCTAATTGAGGGTGCCGAATTTCCTAAAGGTCGAATTTATAATCTTTCAGGGCCCGAACGCAAGGCTATGGAAGATTATATTAAGGAGAGCCTTGCTAAAGGGCATATTAAACCTTCAGTCTCTCCTATGGGAGCAGGGTTTTTCTTTGTTAAAAAGAAGGATGGTGGTCTTAGGCCTTGTATTGATTACCGGAGATTAAATAAAATCACTGTCCAAAATAGATACTCTCTCCCATTGATTCCGGATTTATTTAACCAGGTTTTGGGGGCAACCTGGTTTTCCAAGATTGACCTGAAAGGGGCATACAATCTAATCCGAATCAAGGAGGGAGACGAATGGAAGACAGCGTTCAATACTCCGATAGGACACTTTGAATATCAGGTGATTCCTTTTGGACTCAGCAATGCCCCAGCTGTGTTCCAAAACTTAATGAACGATATTCTTAGGGAGTTCTTATGTGATATTCTTGTGCTAGCCAGAGTGCATTTTTTCAGGATCAAAGAACAGCTGCTATCTTCTGCGAGGAAAAATGGGGGTCTTCCTGCACCCTTCCATGAGGTACTCCTGTTTGCCGACTTATCTGCAGCTACACTGCGTTTGAGAAGGGCCTTCTTACCCATCACGTCGGCCTTTAGGAGTGCAGAAATACCATACCGCTGGGGCTTTCCAGTTCGCCTGCTGATTCACCATGGCGGGGCCTTCCACGCTACCAAAACCCTGGAAGAGGGACTGGCGCTCTTACAAAGCTGGAACATCCCAGTCTCCATCACGGATGAAGCTCAACGCCATGCTCCAGCCAAGGTCCGTAAAGACTGGTCAAGAGTTCGCTGAATCCAGTTCTATTTTGGGCGAGTACGCCTCGCTTTTCAGGTGCTGTACGTTTGTACGGGTTCTGTCACCCTAACCTGCCTTTTTTCCTAAATTGCAGACGGGACATTTGCCCTACTTCTTGTATTGAGCCTCTTTTAGGCTCACTATGTTTTATTCTTGTTTGATTTTGCTGCCTTACCTCCTGTGTTTTTGGTGGCTAAACTCCTTAGGAGTTCATATAATGCCTGTACTCTCTTGTGCTAACTATGTCCAGGTGATACAGACGTCCTCGCTGGGAGACGTTCTGTGTCTGGTATCTCTCTTATTACCTGCCAGTATGAGAATGTTGTTTATTTTGATCTATAATGGTAATAACATTTGCTAGCTTGAATGCCAATGGCTTAAATAGCCCAATGCGCAGAGCACATATGTGGAAAGAATCTAAGGTATTAAAATGTGATGTTTTGGGGATACAGGAGACACACATGCTTCAGCGTCATGCTTTCAGGTTGAAGCATTCACAGTTTCCTCACATATTTCAGTCACACTTTCAATCTAAATCCAGGGGGGTCATGTTAGCCATTAAAAACACAGTAGCATTTTCCCATATAGCTGACCACATAGATCCTCTAGGTCGATTTATCATACTGATATGCACCCTCAACAATGTTTTAGTCACCATAGTGTCTCTATATGCACCCAACCATGGCCAAGCGCATTTCTTCCACAAGATAATGAAACTGATCCGCAAGAAGCAACAGGGAAAATTGGTGATTTGAGGTGATTTTAACTTGACAACAGATCCGACAGTAGATACCTCTACCTTCCCTACACGGACCACCCCCTCCCTCGCCGCTACTTTCTGGAAGGAGGAGCTATATGACGTATGGCGTATCCAACATGCGTCTGCTAGAGATTATACATTTCACTCTGGAGTTCACAATGTGTACTCCAGAATCGACATGTTTCTTGTGGATAGAGCACTTCTTCCCTACGCCCAAAACTCCTCCCTAGAAACTATCAAATGGTCTGATCATGCAGCTATTACCTTGACGATCTCGGAATCTATTAACTCCCCTCAAACATACCTTTGGAGAAGCAGCCCCTTCTTGCTATCAGACCCTCAATATAGATCCTGTATAGAATCAGATCTCAGGGACTTTATCATGTTTAACAATTCCTCTCATACGGATCCAGTGACTCTGTGGAATGCTCATAAGGCATGTATCAGGGGGTCTTTTATACAGCAGGGTGCGATACGGAAAAAACAAATGGAAGCTAAAATGTCAGACATCTTGTCCCAGCTACAACAGGTAGAGGCGAAAAATAAAGCGAATCCTACTCCTCTGTTAGTAGATGAGCTCAGACGCCTTAGACAGGAGCTGAGATGGTATATGCTTTCTTCCTATGAGAAAATGCATTGCAAAACAAAAGCGACTTATTATTCACAAGATAACAAGGCGGGTAAACTTTTGGCGTCCAGATTTAAGGCTCGTCATGCAAAAAGCAGAACTCCACACATTCTCCACCCTCAATCTAAGGAGAAGGTCTACTCCCCCATACACATTGCTAATGGCTTTAAGTCATACTATGCAGACCTTTATAACTTGTAGAACACCCATCCCACTCCAGGAGAGCTAAATGAACGGGTCAACCTCTATCTTAAAATCTTACACTTATCCACATTGAATAGTTCTCAGCTTCAGGGTCTTAATTCCCCGATCAATACCGAGGAGGTAGAGGCAGTGATTGCGTCTCTCCCAAGAAACAAAGCACATGGCCCCGATGGATTTGCTAGCCACTATTATAAACAGTTTAAACAGATCATCAGTCCTTACCTAAAAGACTTCTGCCAAGCGGCTATGTCCCAGGGATCTCTACCAGCTGAAAATCTGCAAGCCCTCATAATTACCCTTCCTAAACCAGGTAAACCACCTGATAGACCCCAAAACTTTAGGCCCATATCCCTCCTAAACCAGGATGTCAAAATATATGCGAAGCTTTTAGCCACCCGTCTAGCTAAAATTCTCCCTTCCATTATTCATGTGGACCAGGCCGGTTTCGTCCCGACCCGGCAGACTTATTATAACACGAGACGCCTTCTGGGTATTTTACACCACGGTCACAAGAATAGAATCCCCACATTGGCCCTCGCATTGGATGCAGAGAAGGCGTTCGACAGACTTCGATGGTCGTTCGCCTTCTTAGTACTCGAACGTATGGGTTTTACTAGACACATACTCACCGCTGTTAGAGCACTTTATAGCAATCCCACAGCCAGACCGTTTGTAAACGAGGCCTTGTCAGATGTATTCGAGCTTATGAATGGCACCCAACAGGGATGCCCTCTTTCCCCCCTTATCTTTATAATAGCCATGGAACCACTGGCCCAGGCGATTAGACAAGACCCCCGTATAATAGGGGTTACTGTAGGTGGACGATCCCATGTCATATCCTTGTACGCTGATGACGTATGTCTAACCCTCACAAACCCTGAGGAGTCCATGAAGGCGGTTATGGCCCAAATCTCCCAATATGGTGACCTTTCATTTTATCATCTCAACTCTTCTAAAACGCAGGCCTTACCTATTAATTTACCAGAGACCCTAGTGTTGAATCTTCGTAAAACACATGGAATTTCGACTGGCGACATGACAGCATTAAATACTAAGGCGTCAATATGTCTTATACCCAGGCCCAGCTGTACGCACTCAATTATGACTCTCTACTACTCTCTACAGAAAAGGAACTTGCAGAATTTGCTAGATTTGACACCTCGTGGATGGGGAAGATTGCTACATTTAAAATGTTTATCCTTCCTAAGTTTTTATATCTGTATCGCACCCTGCCCATAACTCTCCCAGAGAGGTTCTTTTCCCGAGCGCATTCACTTCTCTCTAATTATGTTTGGGACAGAAAACACCCCAGGATAGCCCGGGACATCATAACCAGGGAATGTCGTATGGGAGGCTTAGCATTGCCAGATCTAAAATTGTACTACATAGCATCTTTGGTCTCCATGCTGAAGGGATGGGCCCAGTCTTCCCAGGATCTGCCCTGGGTTCAACTGGAAGCATCACAAGCTGCCCCATACTCCTTGGAGGTGTTGTTAAATATACCATTTTAGAAGATCCCTATCCCCAAAAACCTAGGCCCAACGGTGTTGGCATCGCTAAAAGTATGGTCTACGTATCATATATTAGCGGATGCTGATGATACCCCCACAACTGCCTCTCTCTCCTTCTCTTTGCTCCAAACTCTACTTCCTCAATCTGATCTCTCATTGTGGGCTTCAGCCAATATACTTACGGTGGGGGACTTGTTAGATCATCGAGTGCTACAACCTTTTCAATGGATTAGTGAAAAGTTCTCTATCCCAAGCAGGGAATTCTTCAAATATCTCCAGATCCGCCATTTATTACAGGACCTGCAGCCATCCGGGGTAAAACTAGACAAATTAGCTAAAATATATATAACGGACAACGTGAAGGGTTTAAAACCCCTATATAATTCCATTCTCCAGCCGGGGCATTTTAAACACTCTCACCTTATGATCGCTTGGGAGAGAGACCTGAATTTGTCTATTTCTGATACGGATTGGATGCAGACCCTCAGAATGATCCACAAATATCTGAAGTGCACCTCTCATGTAGAATCAGCTGTTAAAACTGTGCTCAGATGGTACTACACGCCGGATAGATTGGCTCTCATGTATGCTTCTGTATCTAAGCTGGAGAGGATGCGGATGCAGAGGAACCCTATTACATATACTATGGCAATGCCCTAAGATTCAAACGTACTGGTCCGCTTGCAGAGATCTACTTGACAGGATTATACCCTCTGGGATGACATGGTCTCCACAATTGGTCCTTCTATTGATAGGAGTGCATACCCTGCCAACCCGTCTGAGGGCCTTATTCTGTATATATTGTGTAACAGCAAAATTATTATTGTTACGGAAGTGGAAGACCCCAGACATTCCAAATATATCCGAACTAATATCCACACTTAACATTACCTACTTGTATGAGAGGGTTATTGCCATGGGTGGAGAGGGATTTGACAGATTCCTTCAGAATTGGAAGCCTTGGTCGAGCTCCCCATATGGTTCCCAGTTTTAGAGGCTCCCCAGTCCTCCCACCTTTATGGTCCTAAGCCAATCCCTTTAAAAAACAGCAAGTTGTGGGCTTTTTACCATTGATCTCTTTATATATGACATAGGTGGCCACATCTCACAGCACAACAACCACTTGCTAATCACAGGCATTGTAAGATATTGTAACCCTTAATGGTTTCTTCGTATTGAAGATTTTTTTTTTTTTTGTTGTTGTTACTGACTATTGTTACTAAGATATTATGTAACTCTTGTACTTACTCGTCGCGTATGCCCGATGTTTCCTTATATTGTTAAATACAATAAAAAACTATTGAAACGAAAAGCTGAAGGAAAGGAAGGAATTGTACACCCAGATGAAAACAGAATGCTTTCCAGAATCTAGAAACAAACTGAGTCCGTCTATCGGACACCACATCAGAGGGAATGCCATGTAGTTTTACGATGTTGTCGACACCTGTGCAAGAGTTTTAGCATTGGGTAGACTAGGTAATGCAATAAAGTGTGCCATTTTACTAAAAAACGATCTACAACCACCAGAATCACAGTTTTTCCCGAAGAATTTGGTAAATCCGTGATAAAATCCATGGACAAATGGGTCCAAGGTCTGGACCGTACAGTGATGTTGTGACGTAATTCGGAGGGAACAAACAACTTCCCTGGAGGACAAGAGTCCGGAGCATCCTCCTGTGCCTCCAACACCCTGGCCTCAAGATCAGGATAAAGAGCGGATATGACTACCCCTTCAGATAAAATGGGACTAGGGTCAGTAGACTCACCCCCCCCTTCCAGGAAAGCTACGCGACAAAGCATCCGCCTTGACGTTCTTAACCCCAGAGCAGTAAGTGACGAAGTTAAATCTGGTGAAAAACAATGACCATCTGGCCTGCCTTGGGTTCAGTCACTTAACCGACTCCAGGTAGGCCAGATTCTTGTGATCCGTAATTACCGTAATAGGGTGAATTGCTCCTTCCAACCAATGCCGCCATTCCTCGAACGCCAACCTAATGGCCAGCAAATCCCTATTCCCCACATCATAATTCCTTTCAGCAGTAGAGAGTTTTTTAGAGAAAACTGCACATGGGCGCCATTTACTAGGTGAAGGGCCTTGCGACAAGATTTGCCCTTCCCTTACCACTACCAGTGTCTCTCCACCATAAGTGTCAAAGGAAGCAGTACCCTTATTGGACAGTACGTCCTGAAGGTGAGGACCCCTAGATCTCTCCCTCAGGCGTCTATCTAGACGTACAGCAAGGGACATAGCTGCCTCCAATGACACAGGATTTTCATGAAAGGCCAACGCGTCCTGCAGTCTCTCAGAGAGACCCTGACAGAATTGGATGCGGAGAGCAGGATCGTTCCACTCAGTATCGGTAGCCCATCTCCTAAATTTAGAGCAATAGGTCTCCGCGGAACGATCTCCCTGCCGCAAACTCCGTAACTTGGTCTCGGCCTGAGAGATCCGATCCGGGTCATCGTAGATGAGACTCATGGCTCTGAAGAATTCATCTACCGACCGGAGGGACAGTGATCTGGTCGGCAGAGAAAAAGCCCAAGATTTGGCATCCTCTTTAAGCAATGAAATAATCATACCCACACGTTGACACTCATCCCCAGAAGAGTATGGAAGCAGCTTAAAGTATAATTTACATTACTCCCTGAACCGGATGAAATTGTCACTACCCCCGGAAAACCTGTTGGGGAGAGCCACCTTCGGTTCAGGACAGGCCTGGGACCCACCACCGGAACCAGCAGCCTGTGGACTCTGAAACTGCAAGACAGTTGCGCGGAGGTCTGCTACCTCCAAAGTCAGATTCTGAATCTGTTCGACCAGTGAAGACATAGTATCCATAGCTGCACAGATCAGAACAAAAATGGCGGTATGGGCTTGGGATAATGTCACGGATGTAGTAGGGGAGAACACCAAAAGACAATCAAGAAAGAAGGGGAAAGACACTAGGCCTCACTGCTAGGGAAGGAGAAGGGTCACCACCTATAAAACCCTGCTCCTGGCCCTAACTCCTATCTGTATGGGCACCTCTCGATGGTAGAGATACCCATACACGGGAACCTAGAAAACCCTGGTGACCCTCAGATGCCCTAAAGATAATGACAGGGCAGAGACCACCTGTTCCTTCCCTGGTGAAGTAATCAACCGGGGGGGGGGGGGGGGGGGGGGGTACAAAACACGACAAGCAGAACACTTAACTTCTGAGGATGAGGGATGAACAGGACTTCAACACGAACCACACTCCAGCTCTTCCAAGACCAAATGAAGCTATCCCAAGCAAGGAGTGATGGGAAAAGTCAGACTAAATAGGGCGAGGTAAAGGTCACATGATGTCACTTGAACAGGATGTGTGGACATACCAGCAACACACAGACAAAGTGAAACCAAAAGAGGCTGTCAGATCACTAATGCATAGATAATCTTTCAGACCTTCTGGGACCTGTCACAGATGTGACATATGCATACTGATTTGCTTGCGTGGATCAGGCGTGGATCAGCCAGGATTTCGGCACACCGGTGCCTGATGCATCAGACTAAATAATTCTGGGTGCCTCACCAAAACTTTGAGAAAAAAGACCAGTTTCTACTGGCCATCTGCTTCAGCCAGTATTCTTATGTTGCCACCCGCCTGATGCCACACACCTGCTGCCACTACTGCCATGTTCTCCTACTGCCACCCACCATGTTATTCTGTTACTGCCACTGCTGTTGCCCACCTACCCACTCTGTGACTGGGCCACTATGTTGACTCCTTATGCGGGTTGCCCCCTCACCACTATGTGACTGGGCCATCGTGTTGACTTCTCATGCATTTCCCAATATCACCACTCTGTGACTGAACACTATGTTGACCACTCAACCGTTTGCCACCCTCAACACTATGTGACTGAGCACTATTTTGACTACTCATATGTTTGCCACCTCACCACTCGGTAACTGGGCCACTATGTTGACTCCTCATGCAGTTGCCACCTCACCACTCTGTAACTGGGCCACTATGTTGACTCCTCATGTGTTTGCCACCATCACCACTCTGTGACTGAACACTATGTTGACTACTCATATGTTTGCCACCTCACCACTCGGTAACTGGGCCACTATGTTGACTCCTCAAGCAGTTGTCACCTCACCACTCTGTGACTGATCACTATGTTGACTCCAGGTTCTGTAGAAATCAATGCGGAATCAACTCAAGGAGTCCACTCTTTTACTCTATAGTATAATCTTGGGCCACTGAACGGTTCTTTATAACTGATGCTAACATTGACCTGTAAGGATAAGTTCACACTTGAGTTATTTGGTCAGTTATTCACACTTGACCAAATAATTGAAATGTGAAGTGATTCTAAGAGTGATGCCTGTCACTACCACAGTGGACTACCTATGCAGGTTTCTGCAATGCACAGTGTTGTACACCAATATACAGTGGGGCAAAAAAGGATTTAGTCAGCCACCAATTGTGCAAGTTCTCCCACCTAAAAAGATGAGAGAGGCCTGTAATTTTCATAATAGGTACACTTCAGCTATGAGAGACAGAATGGGGGGAAAGAATACAGGAAATCACATTGTAGGATTTCTAATGAATTAATTGGTAAATTCCTTGGTAAAATTAGTATTTGGTCACTTACAAACAAGCAAGATTTCTGGCTCTCACAAGACCTGTAACTTCTTCTTTAACCACCTCAGCCCCCAGTGCTTAAACACCCTGAAAGACCAGGCCACTTTTTACACTTCAGCACTACACTACTTTCACCGTTTATTGCTCGGTCATGCAACTTACCACCCAAATGAATTTTACCTCCTTTTCTTCTCACTAATAGAGCTTTCATTTGGTGGTATTTCATTGCTGCTGACATTTTTACTTTTTTTGTTATTAATCGAAATTTAACGATTTTTTTGCAAAAAAATGACATTTTTCACTTTCAGTTGTAAAATTTTGCAAAAAAAACGACATCCATATAGAAATTTTGCTCTAAATTTATAGTTCTACATGTCTTTGATAAAAAAAAAATGGTTTGGGTAAAAGTTATAGCGTTTACAAACTATGGTACAAAAATGTGAATTTCCGCTTTTTGAAGCAGCTCTGACTTTCTGAGCACCTGTCATGTTTCCTGAGGTTCTACAATGCCCAGACAGTACAAACACCCCACAAATGACCCCATTTCTGAAAGTACACACCCTAAGGTATTCGCTGATGGGCATAGTGAGTTCATAGAACTTTTTATTTTTTGTCACAAGTTAGCGGAAAATTATGATTTATTTATTTTTATTTTTTTTTCTTACAAAGTCTCATATTCCACTAACTTGTGACAAAAAATAAAAAGTTCTATGAACTCACTATGCCCATCAGCGAATACCTTGGGGTCTCTTCTTTCCAAAATGGGGTCACTTGTGGGGTAGTTATACTGCCCTGGCATTCTAGGGGCCCAAATGTGTGGTAAGGAGTTTGAAATCAAATTCTGTAAAAAATTACCTGTGAAATCCGAAAGGTGCTCTTTGGAATATGGGCCCCTTTGCCCACCTAGGCTGCAAAAAAGTGTCACACATCTGGTATCTCCGTACTCAGGAGAAGGTGGGGAATGTGTTTTGGGGTGTCATTTTATATATACCCATGCTGGGTGAGAGAAATATCTTGGCAAAAGACAACTTTTCCCATTTTTTTATACAAAGTTGTCATTTGACCAAGATATTTATCTCACCCAGCATGGGAATATGTAAAAAGACACCCCAAAACACATTCCTCAACTTCTCCTGAGTACGGGGATACCAGATGTGTGACACTTTTTTGCAGCCTAGGTGGGCAAAGGGGCCCATATTCCAAAGAGCACCTTTCGGATTTCACTCCTCATTTTTTCCTGAATTTGATTTCAAACTCCTTACCACACATTTGGGCCCCTAGAATACCAGGGCAGTATAACTACCCCACAAGTGACCCCATTTTGGAAAGAAGAGACCCCAAGGTATTCCGTGAGGGGCATGGCGAGTTCCTAGAATTTTTTATTTTTTGTCACAAGTTAGTGGAAAATGATGATTTTTTTTATTTTTATTTTTTTCATACAAAGTCTCATATTCCACAAACTTGTGACAAAAAATAAAAACTTCCATGAACTCACTATGCCCATCAACGAATACCTTGGGGTCTCTTCTTTCCAAAATGGGGTCACTTGTGGGGTAGTTATACTGCCCTGGCATTCTAGGGGCCCAAATGTGTGGTAAGTAGGTAAATGACCTGTGAAATCCGAAAGGTGCTCTTTGGAATGTGGGCCCCTTTGCCCACCTAGGCTGCAAAAAAGTGTCACACATCTGGTATCTCTGTATTCAGGAGAAGTTGAGGAATGTGTTTTGGGGTGTCTTTTTACATATACCCATGCTGGGTGAGATAAATATCTTGGTCAAATGCCAACTTTGTATAAAAAAAATGGGAAAAGTTGTCTTTTGCCAAGATATTTCTCTCACCCAGCATGGGTATATGTAAAATGACACCCCAGAACACATTCCCCAACTTCTCCCGATTACGGAGATACCAGATGTGTGACACTTTTTTGCAGCCTAGGTGGGCAAAGGGGCCCATATTCCAAAGAGCACCTTTCGGATTTCACAGGTCATTTTTTACAGAATTTGATTTCAAACTCCTTACCACACATTTGGGCCCCTAGAATGCCAGGGCAGTATAACTACCCCACAAGTGACCCCATTTTGGAAAGAAGAGACCCCAAGGTATTCGCTGATGGGCATAGTGAGTTCATGGAACTTTTTATTTTTTGTCACAAGTTAGTGGAATATGAGACTTTGTATGAAAAAAAAAAAAAAAAAAATCATCATTTTCCACTAACTTGTGACAAAAAATAAAAAATTCTAGGAACTCGCCATGCCCCTCACGGAATACCTTGGGGTGTCTTCTTTCCAAAATGGGGTCACTTGTGGGGTAGTTATACTGCCCTGGCATTTTCCAGGGGCCCTAATGTGTGGTAAGTAGGTAAATGACCTGTGAAATCCTAAAGGTGCTCTTTGGATTATGGGCCCCTTTGCCCACCTAGGCTGCAAAAAAGTGTCACACATGTGGTATCGCCGTATTCAGGAGAAGTTGGGGAATGTGTTTTGGGGTGTCATTTTACATATACCCATGCTGGGTGAGAGAAATATCTTGGCAAAAGACAACTTTTCCCATTTTTTTATACAAAGTTGGCATTTGACCAAGATATTTCTCTCACCCAGCATGGGTATATGTAAAATGACACCCCAAAACACATTCCCCAACTTCTCCTGAGTACGGCGATACCAGATGTGTGACACTTTTTTGCAGCCTAGATGCGCAAAGGTGCCCAAATTCCTTTTAGGAGGGCATTTTTAGACATTTGGATACCAGACTTCTTCTCACGCTTTGGGGCCCCTAGAATGCCAGGGCAGTATAAATACCCCACATGTGACCCCATTTTGGAAAGAAGACACCCCAAGGTATTCAATGAGGGGCATGGCGAGTTCATAGAAATTTTTTTTTTTTGGCACAAGTTAGCGGAAATTGATATTTTTAATTTTTTTCTCACAAAGTCTCCCGTTCCGCTAACTTGGGACAAAAATTTCAATCTTTCATGGACTCAATATGCCCCTCACGGAATACCTGGGGGTGTCTTCTTTCCGAAATGGGGTCACATGTGGGGTATTTATACTGCCCTGGCATTCTAGGGGCCCTAAAGCGTGAGAAGAAGTCTGGAATATAAATGTCTAAAAAATTTTACGCATTTGGATTCCGTGAGGGGTATGGTGAGTTCATGTGAGATTTTATTTTTTGACACAAGTTAGTGGAATATGAGACTTTGTAAGAAAAAAAAAAAAAAATTCCGCTAACTTGGGCCAAAAAAATATCTGAATGGAGCCTTACAGAGGGGTGATCAATGACAGGGGGGTGATCAATGACAGGGGGGTTGATCAATGACAGGGGGGTTGATCAATGACAGGGGGGTGATCAGGGAGTCTATATGGGGTGATCACCACAGTCATTGATCATGCCCCTGTAAGGCTTCATTCAGACGTCCGGATGCGTTTTGCGGATCCGATCCATCTATCAGTGGATCCGTAAAAATCATGCGGATGTCTGAATGGAGCTTTACAGGGGGGTAATCAATGACAGGGGGGTAATCAATGACAGGGGGGTGATCAGGGAGTCTATATGGGGTGATCACCACAGTCATTGATCACGCCCCTGTAAGGCTTCATTTAGACGTCCGGATGCGTTTTGCGGATCCGATCCATCTATCAGTGCATCCGTAAAAATCATGCGGACATCTGAATGGAGCTTTACAGGGGGGTAATCAATGACAGGGGGGTGATCAGGGAGTCTATATGGGGTGATCACCACAGTCATTGATCATGCCCCTGTAAGGCTTCATTCAGACGTCCGGATGCGTTTTGCGGATCGGATCCATCTATCAGTGCATCCGTAAAAATCATGCGGACATCTGAATGGAGCTTTACAGGGGGGTGATCAGGGAGTCTATATGGGGTGATCACCACAGTCATTGATCATGCCCCTGTAAGGCTTCATTCAGACGTCCGGATGCGTTTTGCGGATCGGATCCATCTATCAGTGCATCCGTAAAAAATCATGCGGACATCTGAATGGAGCTTTACAGGGGGGTGATCAGGGAGTCTATATGGGGTGATCACCACAGTCATTGATCATGCCCCTGTAAGGCTTCATTCAGACGTCCGGATGCGTTTTGCGGATCGGATCCATCTATCAGTGCATCCGTAAAAATCATGCGGACATCTGAATGGAGCTTTACAGGGGGGTGATCAGGGAGTCTATATGGGGTGATCACCACAGTCATTGATCATGCCCCTGTAAGGCTTCATTCAGACGTCCGGATGCGTTTTGCGGATCGGATCCATCTATCAGTGCATCCGTAAAAATCATGCGGACATCTGAATGGAGCTTTACAGGGGGGTGATCAGGGAGTCTATATGGGGTGATCACCACAGTCATTGATCACGCCCCTGTAAGGCTTTATTCAGACGTCCGGATGCGTTTTGCGGATCCGATCCATCTATCAGTGGATCCGTAAAAATCATGCGGACGTCTGAATGGAGCTTTACAGGGGGTTGATCAATGACAGGGGTGTAATCAATGACAGGGGGGGTGATCAGGGAGTCTATATGGGGTGATAACCACAGTCATTGATCACGCCCCTGTAAGGCTTCATTCAGACGTCCGGATGCGTTTTGCGGATCCGATCCATCTATCAGTGGATCCGTAAAAATCATGCGGACATCTGAATGGAGCTTTACAGGGGGGTAATCAATGACAGGGGGGTGATCAATGACAGGGGGGTGATCAGGGAGTCTATATGGGGTGATCAGGGGTGATCAGGGGCTAATAAGGGGTTAATAAGTGACGGGGGGGGGGGGGTGTAGTGTAGTGTAGTGGTGCTTGGTGGGACTTTACTGAGCTACCTGTGTCCTCTGGTGGTCGATCCAAACAAATGGGACCACCAGAGGACCAGGTAGCAGGTATATTAGACGCTGTTATCAAAACAGCGTCTAATATACCTGTTAGGGGTTAAAAAAAACACATCTCCAGCCTGCCAGCGAACGATCGCCGCTGGCAGGCTGGAGATCAACTCTCTTACCTTCCGTTCCTGTGAGCGCGCGCGCCTGTGTGCGCGCGTTCACAGGAAATCTCGGCCATCGCGAGATGACGCATATATGCGTGACTCTGCGCAGGGCTGCCACCTCCGGAACGCGATCCTGCGTTAGGCGGTCCGGAGGTGGTTAAGAGACTCATCTGTCCTCCACTCGTTACCTGCATTAATGGCACCTGTTTGAACTTGTTATCAGTATAAAAGACACCTGTACACAACCTCAAACAGTCACACTCCAAACTCCACTATGGCCAAGACCAAAGAGCTGTCGAAAGATACCAGAAACTAAATTGTAGACCTGTACCAGGCTGGGAAGACTGAATCTGCAATAGGCAAGCAGCTTGGTGTAAAGAAATCAACTGTGGGAGCAATTATTAGAAAATGGAAGACATACAAGACCACTGATAATCTCCCTCGATCTGGGGTTCCACGCAAGATCTCACCCTGTGGGGTCAAAATGATCACAAGAACGGTGAGCAAAAATCACAGAACCACACGGGGGGGTGTCACCTAGTGAATGACCTGCAGAGAGCTGGGACCAAAGTGACAAATCAGTAACACACAACGCGCCAGGGACTCAAATCCTGCAGTGCCAGACGTGTCCCCCTGCTTAAGCCAGTACATGTCCGGGCCCGTCTGAAGTTTGCTAGAGAGCATTTGGATGATCCAGAAGAGGATTTGGAGAATGTCATAAGGTCAGTTAAAACCAAAATAGAACTTTTTGGTAAAAACTCAACTCGTCGTGTTTGGAGGAGAAAGAATGCCGAGTTGCATCCGAACACCATACCTATTGTGAAGCATGGGGTGGAAACATCATGCTTTGGGGCTGTTATTCTGCAAAGGGACCAGGACGACTGATCCATGTAAAGGAAAGAATGAATGGAGCCATGAATTGTGAGACTTTGAGTGAAAACCTCCTTCCATCAGCAAGGGCATTGAAGATGAAACGTGGCTGGGTCTTTCAGCATGACAACGATCCCAAACACACCACCCGGGCAACAAAGGAGTGGCTTCGTAAGAAGCATTTCAAGGTCCTGAGTGGCCTAGACAGTCTCCAGATTTCAACCCCATAGAAAACCTTTGGAGGGAGTTGAAAGTCTGTGTTGGCCAGCAACAGCCCCAAAACATCACTGCTGTAGAGGAGATCTGCATGGAGGAATGGGCCAAAATACCAGCAACAGTGTGTGAAAACCTTACAGAAAATGTTTGACCTCTGTCATTGCCAACAAAGGGTATATAACAAAGTATTGAGATTAACTTTTGTTATTGACCAAATACTTATTTTCCACCATAATTTGCAAATAAATTCTTTAACTCCTTAAAGGGCTTCTACCACCAGAAATACTGTTATGTAGCTGACTGACATTAGCGATGCGCTAATGTCAGCACTACATAACAGTATGTTTCTAACATTAGTCCCTGCAGCCGTTATTGTAAAAAATGCACTTTTATTATATGCTAATCAGCCTCTAGGTGCTATGTGGGCGTAAAATCAGCACCTAGAGGCTCCGTCCACTCACCCATTATCCCGCCCAGGTCCCCTGTTCTGCCCGCCCCGCTCTTCTTGATTGATGCCACGGTCCACCGCATCTTGACGAAATCCCGCGCATGCGCCGCTCACTTCTTTCTTCGGTGCAGGCGCAGTGAGTGAAGACAGCTCTCCTGATGCCGGCTTCCTCACTGTTACGTAGTCGGCGCAGGCGCAGTGAGGAATTCGGCACCAGGAGCGCATCATTCACTCACTGCGCCTGCGCCGAAGTCAGAAGCGAATGGCGCAGGCGCGGGATTTCGTCAACGATGCGGTGGACCGTGGCATCAATCAAGAGGAGCGGGGCGGGCAGAACAGGGGACCTGGGCGGGATAATGGGTGAGTGGACGGAGCCTCTAGGTGCTGATTTTACGCCCACATAGCACCTAGAGGCTCATTAGCATATAATAAAAGTGCATTTTTTACAAAAACGGCTGCAGGGACAAATGTTAGAAACATACTGTTATGTAGTGCTGACATTGGCGCATCGCTAATGTCAGTCAGCTACATAACAGTATTTCTGGTGGTAGAAACCCTTTAAGGACACAGCCTTATTTCACCTTAAGGACCAGGCCATTTTTTGCAAATCTGACCAGTGTCACTAAGTGGTGATACCTTTAAAACGCTTTGACTTATACAGGCCATTCTGAGATAGTTTTTTCGTCACATATAGTACACTGGTAAAATGAAGTAAAAAAATAATAATTTCCAAGTTTCAATTTCTCTACTTCTATAATACATAGTAATACCTCCAAAAAAAGTTATTACTTTACATTCCCCATATGTCTACTTCATGTTTGGATCATTTTGGGAATGATATTTTATATTTTGGGGATGTTACAAGGCTTAGAAGTTTAGAAGCAAATCTTGAACTTTTTCAGAAATTTTCAAAAACCCAATTTTTAAGGACCAGTTCAAGTCTGAAGTCACTTTGTGAGGCTTTCATAATAGAAACCACCCAAAAATGACCCCATTCTAGAAACTACACCCCTCAAGGTATTCTAAACAGATTTTTACAAACGTCGTTAACCCTTTAGGTGTTGCACAAGAGTTATTGGCAAATGGAGAAGAAATTTAAGAATTTCTATTTTTGGCAAATTTTCCATTTTAATCCATTTTTTCCAGTAACAAATCAAGGGATAACAGCCAAACAAAATGCTACATTTATTGCCCCGATTCTGTAGTTTGCAGAAACACCCCATATGTGGCCGTAAACTACTGTACGGGCACACAGTAGGGCGTAGAGGGAAAGGTGTGCCGTATGGTATTTGGAAGGCCGATTTTGCTGGACTGGTTTATTTACACCATGTCCCATTTGAAGCCCCCCTGATGCACCCCTAGAGTAGAAACTCCATAAAAGTCACACCATCTAAGAAACTACACCCCTCAAGGTATTCAAACTGATTTTACAAACTTTGTTAACCCTTTAGGTGTTGCACAAGAGTTATTGGCAAATGGAGATGGAAAATTTGCCAAAAGATTTAAATTCTCAAATTTCATTTTAATCCATCTTTTCCAGTAACAAAGCAAGGGTTAACAGCCAAACAAAATGCTATATTTATTGCCCCGATTCTGTAGTTTGCAGAAATATCCCATATGTGGCCGTAAACTACTGTACGGGCACACGGTAGGGTGTAGAGGGAAAGGTGTGCCGTATGGTTTTTGGAAGGCAGATTTTGCTGGACTGGTTTATTTACACCATGTCCCATTTAAAGCCCCCCTGATGCACCCCTAGAGTAGAAACTCCATAAAAGTGACCTCATTTTGGAAACTACGGGATAAAGTGGCAGTTTTGTTGGAACTATTTTTAGGGTACATACTATTTTTGGTTTATCTATATTACATTTTTGTGAGGCAAGGTTACCAGAAATAGAAATTCAGAAATTTCATCTCCATTTGCCAATAACTCTTGTGGAACACCTAAAGGGTTAACGACGTTTGTAAAATCAGTTTTGGATACCTTGAGGAGTGTAGTTTCTTAGATGGGGTAGCTTTTATGGAGATTTTACTCTAGGGGTGCATCAGGGGGGCTACAAATGGGACATGGTGCCAAAAAAAAAAGGCCATCAAAATCTGCCTTCCAGAAACCGTTTGGTCATACAACAGTTTACAACCACATATGGGGTGTTTCTGTAAACTGCGGTATGAGGGTAATAAATATTAAGTTTTGTTTGGCTGTTAACCCTTGTTTTGTTAGTGGAAAAAAACGGATTAAGATGGAAAATTTGCCCAAAAATTGCTTTTTTGGCACCGTTCTTATTTTTTTATCGTGTTCATCTGAGAAGTTGGGGGGGTATTTTTATTGAACAGATTCTTACAAAACACGATGATACCTAATATGTCTTTTTATTTATTTATTTATGTTTTACACTATATTATCTTTTTATAAAGAAAAAAAAAAACATTTTAGTATCTCCATAGTCTAAGGCTAAGTTCACACGAACGTGTGTGATCCGTGGCCGTATTGCGGGCCGCAATACACGGCCACAGTTCCGTGTGCATTCCGCATCACGGATGCGGACCCATTCACTTCAATGGGTCCGCAAATCCGGAATTGCGGAACGGTCACATGGAACGGGACCCCTTGGAAGCACTACGGAGTGCTTCCGTGGGGTTGCGTCCCGTACTTCCGTTCTGCAAAAAGATAAAACATGTCCTATCTTTTTGCGGAACGGGCGGATCTTGGACCCATTAAAGTGAATGGGTTCGCGATCCGATGCGGCTGACCTACGGCCGGCGATCGTGCATTGCGGCCCGCTATTTGCGGGCCGCAGCACGGGCACGGGTCACACACAGTTCGTGTGAACTCGGCCTAAGAGTCTTTTTTTTTTTTTGTTTTTAGCCGATTATCTTATGAAGGGGCTAATTTTTTGCAGGATGAGAGGACAGTTTTATTGGCGCTATTTTGGGGGGCATATGACTTTTTGATCGCTTGCTATTACAATTTTTGTGATGTAAGGTGACAAAAAAATGCCTTTTTTTGCACCGTTTTTTTTTTTTTTTTTTTACCGTGTTCACCTGAGGGGTTGGGGGGGTATTTTTATAGAGCAGATTCAAGTCTGAGAACCAGTTTTTTTTTCCGACTGTCAGTGGCTAAATTGGGATATAAATTTACTACTCCATGGAAGTGTGGTACTCCCTGAAGCAACTGTCAATGCAGAGGCCCGCATGATCGGGGCACGTGTCACACTGAGTAGTGGTGTCCTTCCGTATCCCCCTCCTGCGACACACTCTGCACTTTTTTTGGGTTCGTCCCTTCTTTCCAGTATGGGGGACCACACCTGGAAAGTGTTGGCCAGGGACGATTCGGGCGACTCCAGTTCCCGAGGTACTCCGGCCTGCTCTTTCCTGGTCCGAAAAGATCAGGGCCTTGAGGACTGCATCATAGAACTGAAGGAATGTCCCTGTGTTGCCAGCACTCCGGGAAAGCACAAAAAGAGTTGTACAAGGCAACCTGCACCAAGTAGACCGCAACTTTTTTTGCACCGTGCCGGGGTTTTGCGCATGGCGTTATATGGCTTAAGGACTTGATCAGAGAGATCAACTTCTCCCATATACCGATTGTAGTCAACGATACAATCGGGCTTGAGGACCATTGCCGCGGTACCTCGCACAGGGACAGGGGTGATGCCGTTACCATGATTTGTGGACAGTACAATGACATCCCTCTTGTCCTTATATCTGACCAGCAACAGGTTTTTACTGGTAAGGGCACGGGTCTCACCCCTGGGGATAGGTACCTGGAGGGAGTGGGCAGGGAGGCCGCGTTGATTTTTCCGCACGGTCCCACAAGCGGACGTGGATCTGGCAGCGAGGGACTGGAACAAGGGGATACTAGTATAAAAGTTATCCACGTACAGGTGATAACCTTTATCTAGCAGGGGGTGCATAAGGTCCCACACAAGTTTCCCGCTAACACCCAGAGTGGGGGGACATTCTGGGAGTTGAATTCGGGAATCTCGCCCCTTGTACACACAAAACCTGTAAGTGTACTCTCACAAAGTTTCTACAGCTTCACGCCATACCTCGCCCGCTTTGAGGGAACATACTGGCGGAAAATGAGTCTCCCTTTGAACGCAATGAGAGACTCATCAACCGCGACCTCGCTTCCAGGTACATAGGCCTGTACAAATTTGGCCCCAAAGTGATCGATGACCGGCCTGATTTTGTAGAGGCGGTCATAGGCAGGATCACCTTGGGGGGGACATGTTGCATTATCTGAATAATGCAGGCATTTCCGGATGGCCTCAAACCGGGTACGTGTCATGGCCGTACTGTAAAGTGGGGTCTGGTAGAGGACGTCCCCAATCCAGTAATGCCTGACACTAGGTTTCTTGACTAGGCCCATGTGCAGCACGAGGCCTAAAAATGTCCTCATCTCGTCTGCACTGACCGGGGACCAGCCATCGGGCCTAGCCAAAAAAGAAGCCCGGGTGTTGAGCAACAAACTGTTGGGCGTACAGGTTTGTTTGATCCACCATTAGATTTACAAAGTGGTCACTGAAAAAAAGACTAAGCGGCAGCACCCCTGGGGAGTCTAGGGTCACACAGCTTTCCCTAATTACCTGGCTGATCAGATGAGGGGTGCTGGGGCACAGATCGGGTGCTGGGGCACGGATGGGGCGCTCCTCTCTCCTCTGATCCCCGGACACAAAAGGAGGAGGAGAGGAGCATTGTCAAGATTTGAACCGCCCACCTGCCAATCAGAGGCGATCCTGAGAGGTGATGTCACATCACCTCTCAGGATCGCAGGATGGTGATTGGTGGTGTAATATCACACCACCAATCATCATCCTGTTCCGGGTTATCGGGTCATCAGAGACCCGAATAACCCGTAAACGCAGCAAACCACAGGTCTGAATTGACCTGCGGTTTGCTGCGATCGCCTACACGGGGGGGGGGGGGGGGGTCACAGCAAACCGCAGGCCCCAGGCGCATTGGCCCCAGGTGCCTGCTCAATGATTTACCTGTACGCCCTATGTCCTAAAGAGGTTAAAAATCAGACAATGTGATTTTCTGGATTTTTTTTTCTCATGATGTCTCTCATAGTTGAGGTATACCTATGATGAAAATTACAGGCCTCTCTCATCTTTTGAAGTGGGAGAACTTGCACAATTGATGGCTGACTAAATACTTTTTTGCCCCACTGTACAGGCTCTCTGCAGCCAGGAAATAGCTGATTTTTAACGTGCTTCGTTAAAAATTAATTCAAATTGAATCTTTCTGGAAAATACAGTGAACTGTCTCTCTGTATATCCTGCATATAGTACATATATAGTAGCATTTAATATATCTCTATATTTGCACTATATGCAGGGTATCTACTATATATGAGGGGATGCTGAGAAGTTCCTGGCTTTGCCCCCTTCCAGTTGGAATAGAAAAATGAATTTGGTACCATATGAAAGCTTGATATCTTGTTATGTAACTGTGCAAATATAAGATGTTTACGATTGTTATAACTATTTTTAATTTCAGGTAGACCCTGAGATGACCGAGGCACAAGAAAGTATCATGTCTGTGGAGTTACAAGCTGTCATGACGTTTTTATTTCTCCAGGGAAAAAGACATTCACACTGAGGACACTTCTCCCCTAGTGTTTGTGACATCTAAGTATGAATGTCCTTTGCAGACTTTCCCTGGAGAAAGAAAAACTTCATGACGGCCCGTAACTCCACAGACGTGAAACTTCCTTGTGCCCCTATCATCTCAGGTTCTACCTGAAATTAAAAATAGTTATAACAATCGTAAACATCTGATATTTGCACAGTTACATAGAAACATAGAATGTGTCAGCAGATAAGAACCATTTGGCCCATCTAGTCTTCTCAATATACTGAATACTAATGAATAGCCCTTGGCCCTATCTTATATGAAGGATGGCCTTATGCCTATCCCATGCATGCTTAACCCCTTAAGGACTCGGCCCTATTTCACCTTCTGGACTTGCCCATTTTTTGCAAATCTGACCAGTGTCACTTTAAGTGCTGATAACTTTAAAACGCTTCGACTTATCCAGTCCATTCTGAGATTGTTTTTTCGTCACATATTGTACTTCATGTCATGACACTGGTAAAATTAAGTAAAAAATTCTACTACTTCTATAATACATAGTAATACCTCCAAAAATAGTTATTACTTTACATTCCCCATATGTCTACTTCATGTTTGGATCATTTTGGGAATGATATTACATTTTTTGGGGATGTTACAAGGCTTAGAAGTTTAGAAGCAAATCTTGAAATTTTTCAGAAATTTTCAAAAATCCAATTTTTAGGGACCAGTTCAGGTCTGAAGTCACTTTGCGAGGCTTACATAATATAAACCACCCAAAAATGTTCCCATTCTAGAAACTACACCCCTCAAGGTATTCAAAACTGATTTTACAAACTTTGTTAACCCTTTAGGTATTCCACAAGAATTAATAAAAAATATAGATACAATTTAAAAATTTCCCTTTTTTGGCAGATTTTCCATTTTAATTTTTTTTCCAGTTACAAACCAAGGGTTAACAGCTAAAGAAAAATCAATATTTATGGCCCTGATTCTGTAGTTTACAGAAACACCCCATATGTGGTCGTAAACTACTGTACGGGCACACGGCAGGGCGCAGAAGGAAAGGAATGCCATACGGTTTTTGGAAGGCAGATTTTGCTGGACTGTTTTTTTTGACACCATGTCCCATTTGAAGCCTCCCTGATGCAACCCTAGAGTAGAAACTCCATAAAAGTGACCCCATCTAAGAAACTACACCCCTCAAGGTATTCAAAACTGATTTTACAAACGTCGTTAACCCTTTAGGTGTTCCACAAGAATTAATGGAAAATAGAGATGAAATTTCAGAATTTACATTTTTGGGCAAATTTTACATTTTTATCAATTTTTTCCAGTAACAAAGCAAGGATTAACAGCCAAACAAAACTCAATATTTATGGCCCTGATTCTGTAGTTTACAGAAACACCTCATATGTGGTCGTAAACAGCTGTACGGGCACACGGCAGGGCGCAGAAGGAAAGGAATGCCATGCGGTTTTTGGAAGGCAGATTTTGCTGGACTGTTTTGTTTTACACCCATTTGAAGCCCCCCTGATGCACCCCTAGAGTAGAAACTCCAAAAAAGTGGCCCCATTTTAGAAACTAAGGGATAGAGTGGCAGTATTGTTGGTACTAGTTTAGGGTACATATGATTTTTGGTTGCTCTATATTACACTTTTTGTGAGGCAAGATAACAAGAAATAGCTGTTTTGGCACCATTTTTATTTTTTGTTATTTACAACATTCATCTGACAGGTTAGATCATGTGATATTTTTATAGACCAGGTTGTCACGGATGCGGCAATACCTAATATGTATACTTTATTTTTATTTATGTAAGTTTTACACAATGATTTCATTTTTGAAGCAAAAAAAATCATGTTTTAGTGTTTCCATAGTCTGAGAGCCATAATTTTTTCAGTTTTTGGGCGATTACCTTGGGTAGGGTATGATTTTTGCGGGATGAGATGACGGTTTTATTGGCACTATTTTTGGGTGCGTGTGACTTTTTGATCGCTTGTTATTACACTTTTTGTGATGTAAGGTGACCAAAAATGGTTTATTTAGCACAGTTTTTATTTAAAATTTTTAACGGTGTTCATTTGAGGGGTGAGGTCATGTGATATTTTTATAGAGCCGGTCGATACGGACGCGGCGATACCTAATATGTATACTTTTTTTTTATTTATGTAAGTTTTACACAATGATTTCATTTTTGAAGCAAAAAAAATCATGTTTTAGTGTTTCCATATTCTGAGCCATAGTTTTTTTTTTTTTAGGCGATTGTCTCAGGTAGGGGCTCATTTTTTGAGGGATGAGGTGACGGTTAGATTGGTACTATTTTGGTGGGCAAAGGCCTTTTTGATCGCTTGCTGTTGTACTTTCTGTGAGGTAAAAAAAATGGTTTATTTAGCACAGTTTTTATTTTTTATTTTTCACGGTGTTCATCTGAGGGGTTAGGTCATGTGATATATTTATAGAGCCAGTCGATACGGATGCGGCGATACCTAATATGTCTACTTTTTTTTTTCCCCAATTTTTTTTTTACCAATTTTTTTTTACTTTATTTGGGGAAAATGACGTTTTTGTTTACTTTTACTTGAAACTTAATTTTTTGGGGGGAAAACTTTATTTTTTCAACTTTTTTTTTCACTTTATTTTTTGTCCCAGTTTGGGACTTGAACCTTTGGGGGTATATTCATTTACAATGCATTCCAATACTTCTGTATTGGAATGCATTGGCTGTATGAGTAATACTGTGTGTATTACTCATACAGCATCCGGGTCCTGTGAGATCCAGGGGGCTGGATCTAACAGGCTCTTCACCGGTATGTCATGGGTCCCTAAGGGGTTAAACTCCTTCACTGAATTTGCAGCTACCACTTCTGCAGGAAGGCTATTCAATGCATCCACTACTCTCTCAGTAAAGTAATACTTCCTGATATTACTTTTAAACCTTTGCCCCTCTAATTTAAAACTATGTCCTCTTGTAGCAGTTTTTCTTCTTTTAAATATTCTCTCCTCTTTCACCTTGTTGATTCCCTTTATGTATTTAAAAGTTTCTATCATATCCCCTCTGTCTCGTCTTTCTTCCAAGCTATACATGTTAAGGTCCTTTAATCTTTCCTGGTAAGTTTTATCCTGCAATCCATGTACTAGTTTAGTAGCTCTTCTCTGAACTCTCTCCAAAGTATCAATATCCTTCTGGAGATATGGTCTCCAGTACTGCGCACAATACTCCAAATGAGGTCTCACTACAGTAATGCTCTGTAGAGCGGCATGAGCACCTCCCTCTTTCTACTGGTAATGCCTCTCCCTATACACCCAAGCATTCTGCTTGCATTTCCTGCTGCTCTATGACATTGTCTGCCTACCTTTAAGTCTTCTGAAATAATGACCCCTAAATCCCTTTCCTCAGATACTGAGGTTAGGACTGTATCACTGATTTTATATTCTGCTCTTTGGTTTTTACGCCCCAGGTGCATTATCTTACACTTATCAATATTAAATTTTAGTTGCCAGATTTTTGACCATTCCTCTATAGCAAGATATCAAGATTTCATATGGTACCAAATTCATTTTTCAATTCCAACTGGAAGGAGGCAAAGTCAGGAACTTCTCAGCATCCCCTCGTGTATATATATATATATATATATACACATGTTATATGCACTATATGCAGGAGATCTACTATAACCTATGGGACCTGTGTCTGGTCTCCATAATACAGAAGAAACAGAGTAATACAGAGTCTGCACCTCCTGTATCTGGTGTGGGGATTTGCTCTGGTAGACAGACTTGCGGACGCAGTATAGAGGCAACAACGTCTTTAACGTAAACAGTTTATTCACACATTAGGATAAGCAAAACAAAAAGTCAGTTTCAAGAAAAACAGTCACGTGGAGTCTGGTGTTTGTTGACACCATGCAGCAATGCAGAAGTCCTTGGACATAGCAGAAACCACCTGCTCTCACGCCAACAAGGGAGCAGGCCTTTACCCAGGCCCAAACTCCCAGGTCCCAACACAGAGACTGAAAGAACTTCACTGTCAGAGAGGAGTAAATTCCTACCACCTGACAGTGCTGCCTGTGTTTTATAGCCCAAACAAAGACCCGGCCTGGAACGTAGGGAGAAGCCACCCACCCTGCACTTTGGCTGCTCCCAGTAAGAGCCGACCCGGATCGGCTTTACAGCTATACTAAATAGCAAAACCATGTCAGCCAGCACTAGCTGCCGATGACACATGAAATTAGTGGCTCTTACCTCACCGAGGCCAGGAATCTCGGTGACACATACCTTCCGTCAATGACGGACCCTTGCGCCATCCTACATACCTCCCCCCCTTTGTTCAACCCTGAGGGGGTGAACACTTGCCAGACAGTGTACTCGGGACAGGCCATCCGCGTCTCCCTGTAACCGGCCTGCCCTGTGTTCCATTGAAGTTGAAGTTCTGTAACGACAAGAACCATCTGGTGACCCGAGCATTCCTCTCTTTGGCTTGGCTCATCCACTTGAGAGGGGAGTGGTCGGTCACCAGCCTGAACTTTCTCCCCAACAGATAGTAGCGGAGAGACTCGAGTGCCCATTTGATGGCCAGGCACTCTCTCTCCACTATACTGTACCTAGTCTCGGCTGGGGTAAGCTTTCGGGTTTCCCCATTGATGTCCTGAGAGAGTACAGCTCCAAGGCCTACTTCAGAGTCTGTACCACAAATTCCCTCTTGAAGTCAGGTGTCACCAATACCAGGGAAGAACACAGGGCAGACTTCAAAGCGGAGAAAGCCTTTTCCACCTGTTTATTCCACTGAACCGCCACTGACTTGCGTCCCTTTAAAAGGCCTGTCAATGGTGCAGCGACTATAGCAAAATTGGGGACACACCTCATATAGTACCCCACCATACCCAGGAACGATTTTACTTACCGAGTAGTGACAGGTCGGGGACAATTCCTAATTGCCTTAATTTTGTTCACCTGAGGTTTGATCATTCCGCACCCAATTACATACCCCAGGTACTTGGTCTCTTATAACCCTATTAAGCACTTTTTTGGGTTAGCGCTTAGCCAGCTTTCCTAAGGGAGTCCACTTTCCCAGTGGGTGCTAAGGATAACGATATCGTCCAGGTATGCCGAAGCGTACCGACGATGTGGGCGTAGTACAACGTCCATTAGCCTTTAAAATGTGGCGGGAGCACCATGTAGATCAAAGGGTGATACCTTGTACTGATACAGCCCCTCTGATGTTATAAAAGCCGTTTTTATCTTGGCCAGCCTCCGTCAAGGGTACCTGCCAGTCCCCTTTGATGAGTTCCAAAACACAAAAAAACTGGGCTTGGCCTAACTTCTCAATAAGCTCATCTACTCGGGGCATGGGATATGCGTCAAACTTGGACACCTCATTCAGTTTGCGGAAGTCGTTACAGAACCGCAATGTCCCATCCGGCTTGGGTATTAAGACTATCGGACTGGCCCATTCACTTTTTGACTCCTCGATGACACCTAGCTGGAGCATTAGGTGCACTTCCTCCGCGATGGCTTGTCGCCGAGCCTCGGATACCCGGTACGGTTTTAACCGGACTTTTGCCTGAGGCTCAGTGATAATGTCATGCCAGATTATGGACGTGCGTCCATGGAGGTCCGAGAATACATCCGTGTTCCGACTAATGAACTCCCTGGCTTCCTGAGCCTGTATGGAGGAGAGGCTGTCAGCAATTTTCACTGTGGCAGCCTCTTCCCTTGCTACAGACAGAGAGGCCAAAACTACTTCCCTAAGAACCCTGGTCGGGGGCTGTCTTCCGTACAGGTTCCCCTATCTCTCCAATATTTTCAAGTACCGCGTAGGGCCCCTGCCACCTATCTAGGAACTTACTGTCTACAGTTGGTACAAGAACCAACACCGATCACTCAGGTTAAAGTTCCGGACCCGAGCCTGCCGATTATAGACCCTACTCTGGGCGCGCTGTGCTGCCTCCATATGCTCCCTAACCAGAGGTAACACTGTTTCCATCCGTCCTTGCATCTGGGTGACGTATTCAACAACACTTTTGTGCGATGTGGGTTGTTGTTCCCACGCCGCTTTGGCCACGACCAACAGGCCGCAAGGGTATCTGCCGTATAGCAGTTTGAAGGGTGAGAACCCAGTAGAGGCCTGGGGCACTTCTCGCACTGCGAACATGAGATGGGGCAGAAGAAGGTCCCAGTCCCTCCCATCCTTAGACACCGCTCTTTTTAACATATTTTTTTATGTTTGATTAAACCTCTCTATCAGGCCATCCGTTTTCGGATGATACACGGACGTCCGTAACTGTCTTATGTGGAGCAACTTACAGAGTTCCCTCATGACCTTGGACATAAACGGGGTCCCTTGGTCAGTCAGAAACTCCTTAGGCAGACCCACTCGAGAAAACATCTCCATTAACTCCTTAGCTATGAGTTTGGCTGATGTATGACGCAGTGGCACCACCTCTGGGTACCGAGTGGCGTAGTCGAGGATGACCAAAATGTGTTGGTGCCCTATAGCGGACTTCGGTACTGGGCCTATGAGATCCATAGCGATCCGCTTGAATGGAACCTCAATAATCGGGAGAGGGACGAGAGGACTACGGAAATGTGGCTGGGGGCTGGTTATCTGGCAGGTTGGGCAAGACTTGCAATACTCTTCCACCTCTCTTAACACACTGGGCCAGTAGAACCGCTGTAGAATCCGGTTCTGCATTTTCTACTGGCCCAGGTGTCCCCCAAGAACATGTTGGTGGGCTAACTCCAACACGAGCTTGCAATACGCCTTGGGCACCACCAGCTGTTCAATATGCTAACCCCGTAGTTGATTTACCTGGTACAGCATCTGCTGTTGAACCACAAAACGGGGGAACATAGACTCGACCCCCAGTTGTTGCGGCTCACACTTAACTACTACCACATCCTCACAGGCTCGGGATAGAGTCGGGTCCTGGTGCTGTGCTGTACCAAAATTATCTCCGGAGACGTTGAGGTCTGCCAACTCTGGACCCGGTGGCAAGATCTCCACGTCTCCCACCATCAGACTTAGCGGGGTTGTCTCCCCCTCTTCCACTGAAGTGGCAGTCACCCCTATCGCTGGCCCTTCGGACTCAGGTTTCCAGGGTTCTGGTCTCCCCCCTGAGCTGGGCCACTCTGCTAGGGTTACGTCTGTCTCCTGGGTATCGGTATCTTTTGTATCCGGTCATAGTGCCAGGAAACCGGGCAAGTCTCTCCCAATTAGGAGTTCATACTGTAATTTTGTGGCGACAGCCACCTCATGAGTCCAGCTGCCGGCCACCATTGATAGAGAGACCACGGCGGTGGAATAGTGAATACACACTACGCCGACCTTTCGGCCAGTATACTCGGTGGGCTGTACCAGGGCAGCTCTTAATAGGGACACCAGGCTCCCTGAATCCAATAGAGCCATCGCCAGTGTCCCCCACTTCCACCTGGCACAGGTGGCTTTTTCTATAGTCTCGGAGGTTCCTGTGGCACACAACTTCCTGGCATATAAAGAGTGGCAGTAGCCATAGTTGGCGCCTATGGGTTCAGCCCGATAGGGACAGTCGGCCCTTATGTGTCCAGGCTCCTGACATCGCCAGCAGACCACCGGGGCTGGGTCTACAGGAAGTACGTCCCGAGTGGGTTTGGCTGGCACCAGCCGCCGGGACTGGGGTGTAGATTTATGGGGTTTGACTGGCCCCCTCCCTAAAGAACCCCCCTGTAGATTTCTGGTGGCCTTGTAGTGCTCCAGCGGGTTGACCATCTCCAAGGCATTACCTGGAGACACCTGGCCGATCCAGTGCTGGAGGGGGTACGACAAAGCCCTCCAGAACACATCAGCCAAGAGACGGTCCAGCATAGCAATGGGGGTCAGTACTTCAGGCTGCAGCCATTTTTGAAAACGGTGTAACAGGTCATAATACTGCGGTCTGGTGGGTTCAACCGGGTTAAATTCCGACTGATGCACTCGCTGGGCCCGGACCAACACATTAGTCTCGCCAGGATCTCACCTTTTACGATCAGGTAGTCAGCCGCTTGATCATCGAGGAGATCGAAAAAAAACTTGCTGGGGTCCAGACGCCAGGAACGGAGAGACGACCTCAGCCCGACAGCTTTTTCTGGGCATCGTAGACGTTCAGGGATGTTCCTGCTGCTTGCAATGCCATCACATGTTGCAAGAGCAGCTGGTTAGTTTCCTGCTGCTGCAAGTTAGCCTCCACGAGGGCCTTCACGACCGCATCCATTTTGTCAGGGGACACGGGTCCTATCATTGCCGGCTTAATGTAGGACATGCACTTGTGCCGGGGAAAACAAAAACTTTTCGGCTTCAGGCCTGCCTCCTATACTGCGTTTGCCCGCATACGACACCAATTGTGGGGATTTGCTCTGGTAGACAGGCTTGCGGACGCAGTATAGAGGCAACGACAACGTCTTTAACTTAAACAGTTCACTGTTTATTCACACATAAGGATAAGCAAAACAAAAAGTCAGTTTCAAGAAAAACAGTCTGGTGTTTGTTCACACCATGTAGCAATGCAGAAGTCCTTGGACATAGCAGAAACCACCTGCTCTCACGCCAATAATGGAGTAGGCCTTTACCCAGGCCCAAACTCCCAGGTCCCAACACAGAGACTGACAGAGCCTCACTGTCAGAGAGGAGTAAATTCCTACCACCTGACAGTGCTGCCTGTGTTTTATAGCCCAAACCAAGACCCGGCCTGGAACGTGGGAAGAGCCACCCACCCTGCACTTTGGCTGCTCCCAGTAAAAGCCAGCCTGGATCGGCTTTACAGCCATACTAAATAGCAAAACCATGTCAGCCAGCACTAGCTGCCACATGAAATTACTGGCTCTTACCTCACCGAGGCCAGGAATCTCGGTGACACATACCTTCCGTCAATGACGGACCCTTGCACCTTCCTACCCTGGTCACTATAATCCAGGAGGAGCAGACTGGTGCAATGTTTGTGTCTCGTCAGGATACCTGTTAGGGCTAAAGGGACGGATATTATTTACATGGAACTGTGCATTGTAGGTGGCTGGGAAGGGAGTCATGTTATTTGCATGGGACTGTATGTTGATGGCAGCTGTGGGAGGGAGTGATGTTATTTACATGGGACTGAATGTTGAGGGGGTGATTTTATTTACATTGGACTGTGTTTTGGAGGTGGCTGGGGAGGGGGTGATGCTATTTACATGGGACTGTATGTTGAACGTGGCTGTGGGAGGGGGTGATTTTATTTACATGGGACTGTATGTTGATTGATGGTGGCTGTGGGAGGGAGGGATTTTATTTACATGGGACTGTTTGTTGAAGGTGGCTGTGGGAGGGGGTGATGTTATTTACATGGGATTCCAAGTTGAAGGCGGCTGGGGGAGGGAGTGATGTTATTTACATGGGACTGAATGTTAAGGGGGTGATGTTGTTTACATGGAATTGCATGTTGGAGGTGGCAGGGGAGGGGGTGATATTATTTACATGGGACTGTATGTTGAAGGCGGCTGGGAGGGGTGATGTTATTTACATGGGACTGTATATTGGAGGGACTGAAGGGAGGGAAGTTATGTTATTTACATGGGACTGTATATTGAAGGGGGCTGAAAAGATAGTGTGATGTTATTTACATGGGACTCTATGGCAGAGGGAAACATGGTACTGTATGGTGGAGGGAGAAATATAACTACAGGGGGCACTGCAGGGGGCATTATAAATACTGGGGGCACTCAAGGGCGAGCATAATAACAGTGAAGGGCAGTATAAATAATGAGGATACTATAGGAGCATTTTAAATCCAGGGGACATTAGGCGTTCTTATTACTGCTACGGGATCTATAGAAGGGATAAATCTGCCTTATTTCTACTAAGAGTACTATGTAAGGCCTTATTACTACTGAGGGGTCTGTAGAGAGCTTTATTACCACTGGTTTCTACCTGGGGCTATGTGAGGACATTATTCATACTGGAGGGCTCTACTAATGGAAGCACTCTTGGGGACCATTACCACTGTTGGGGGCACTGTAGCGGGCAGTATTACTAACGGAGGCAATTTTGGGGAGCATTATGACTGTTGGGGGGCACTGTAGGGGGCAGTATTACTAATGAGGGCATTCTGGAAGGGAATTACTATTGGTGGGACTTTGAGGAGCACTATTGCTGTGGGGGGGGGGGCTATCTGTATGGCAGTAATTTTTCTTCAGGAAGTATTTGGGGGTATTGGGGAGCCCAGTGAGCAGCAGGATAACACTGTGGGGACTCCAGGTTGGGGGATGATGACAGAAATGTGAGGAAGCTTGTCGGTGTGTCAAACTCTACAGAGACGAGGCATGGCTGAAAAAAGTTGTCAGGACCGAATGGAGAAGATGATGACAGAGAAGATCTACATCAGAGTAGACGTCACCTGGGAGGCTGTATAGCAAATACTGAAAATGCGATCTGTGGGGGGAGGCTCTACTTGGGCCATATTCATTGGGGCTTGGGCCTTTTAAGACCCTAGCAACGCCCCTGATTGTCTGTATCTGTTCACTATAATATAGGAGGAGCAGACCCTAGTGTATTGTCTGTATCTGGTCACTATAATATGGGAGGAGTAGACTTGGGTGTATTTTCTGTATCTGCTCACAATAAGACAGAAGGAGTAGATTCTGGAGCATCATCTGTATCTTGTGTATGGGGGAGTTGTGAGGTATAGCAGAAAGCCTAGGGAACATTTGGCTGTCAGCAGTCTGAACTGTACGGACATCAGTGAGGACAGGGGAGGGGGTTTGGCACTAAAGTGCCTAGGGCAGTATGAACTCTAAATACGGTCCTGAGTAGGAGTAATGGAAGTGGCAGTGGGGGGATTAGCAGCAGGGAGTATCAGCTGCCGTGGCAGCAGCAGCAGCAGCCATATGGTACATAACATGATGTTAGGCAGGCAGACAGCAACAGTGGCACGATGGGAGCAGCAGCATCAGCCGTACAGAACATGATGATTAGAAGTTCAATGCCATGTACCACAAAAAAGAAAAGTTATCCCTAAAGAAGAAGCAAAACATGTTCCCATATAATGACAACAGACAAGATCTGGATCCCCAACACACAGCAGGACTATAAGATCCCTTGGGACATTCACGTGTTCTACATCCAATCTTGTGTACCTGATTATCTGCACACTAAATGTAGAAACAGGACAGAAGCTTAAAGCAAGGATGAAGGTTCCACAGCCACACAAAGAAAATACATTTTCCTGTAGCTAAACATTTTTATAGGCTGGGGAACGACAGTATACATGTCTTCTACAGCTCAAAGAAAAGCATTTAAATGGAGATACAAATGGTAAAGAGCAAACTTACAGATAATTTAGTGCTGGAAATGCAAAAATATTACACAACACTACAACTACAGTACAGACCAAAAGTTTGGACACACCTTCTCATTCAAAGAGTTTTCTTTATTTTCATGACTATGAAAATTGTAGATTCACACTGAAGGCATCAAAACTATGAATTAACACATGTGGAATTATATACATAACAAACAAGTGTGAAACAACTGAAAATATGTCATATTCTAGGTTCTTCAAAGTAGCCACCTTTTGCTTTGATTACTGCTTTGCACACTCTTGGCATTCTCTTGATGAGCTTCAAGAGGTAGTCCCCTGAAATGGTTTTCACTTCCAAGGTGTGCCCTGTCAGGTTTAATAAATGGTATTTCTTGCCTTATTAATGGGGTTGGGACCATCAGTTGTGTTGAGGAGAAGTCAGGTGGATACACAGCTGGTAGTCCTACTGAATAGACTGTTAGAATTTGTATTATGGCAAGAAAAAAGCAGCTAAGTAAAGAAAAACGAGTGGCCATCACTACTTTAAGAAATGAAGGTCAGTCAGTCAGCCGAAAAATTGGGAAAACTTTGAAAGTAAGGGCTATTTGACCATGAAGGAGAGTGATGGGGTGCTGCGACAGATGACCTGGCCTCCACAGTCACCGGACTTGAACCCAATCGAGATGGTTTGGGGTGAGCTGGACCGCAGAGTGAAGGCAAAAGGGCCAACAAGTGCTAAGCATCTCTGGGAACTCCTTCAAGACTGTTGGAAGACCATTTCCGGGGACTACCTCTTGAAGCTCATCAAGAGAATGCCAAGAGTGTGCAAAGCAGTAATCCAAGCAAAAGGTGGCTACTTTGAAGAACCTAGAATATGACATATTTTCAGTTGTTTCACACTTGTTTGTTATGTATATAATTCCACATGTGTTAATTCATAGTTTTGATGCCTTCATAGTCATGAAAATAAAGAAAACTCTTTGAATGAGAAGGTGTGTCCAAACTTTTGGTCTGTACTGTATATATATTGCTGTTTCTTCATACATTATTGTAGCACACCTGATGAAGGGACTGATGTTGTCTCGAAGGCTAGCTATGTAAAATGATTGCTTCTGTTTTTGCTAGCCATTAAAAAGGTATCAGACCTGCAAGACTCTTATTTTTCTCTCTTAATCAGAGCACTAATCTAAGAGCATTATTTATGCTCTAGAATGCAAAATCACAGAATTGCAGTGGCCAATATGGGGGAACTGCTCAAACCCTAAACACTGTAGCGTGTTTCTCATTGGGCGAGCAGTCCCACCGCATGTGAACCACAGAAATATCGTGGCAGATATGGGGGAGCTGCTCAAACCCCAAACACTGTAGCCTGTTTCTCATGCGGTGGGGAGCAGTCCCACCGCATGTGGACCGCAGCAAACGACCATCCCGAGCAATTAATGCGTACAAAGGAGGACGCCAGCGCGGTCCACATGCACCACAAAAGCATCCTACTGTAACAGTACAGCCTGGATCACAGCGGCTCCCTGTGACGATAGGCTGACTTGCGCTCCAGCGTGGAACGCACCGGCCGTCTGCGATGATACGCTGGCTTGCGTTCCAGCGTGGAACGCAGCGACCGCCTGTGTTGTTACGCTGGCTTGCGCTCCAGCGTGGAACGCAGTGGCTGCTGGGCCCTCCTGTGACTCCGCCCACTTACCATCCGGCCCTTAAATAGAAGACAGGTGCTAAGCAGGGTGTTCCACTAATGGAGTGCGCACCCTGCTAGCTCCACTGCATCTGAGGACTCTGTCCACATATCCAGACCTGGATCCTTAACAACAGCGTGAAGGACTGTCTACCTTCTTGCCACTGGCTTCCCCACTGCTGGCTTCCTAGCCAGGACCAACTAACCGCAAGTATATGCCTGTTACCTGCTCTGATTAATGTCCTGGAACTCTGAGTGGGGTGGTTCCTGACTGGTGTGAGACGATACTCCCAAACCAACTCTGAACCTACTGCATACTATATACTAAACTGTGGACATGCTCTGAACCTACTGCATACTATATACTAAACTGTGGACATGCTATACTAACTCTGAACCTACTGCATACTATATACTAAACTGTGGACATGCTCTGAACCTACTGCATACTATATACTAAACTGTGGACATGCTATACTAACTCTGAACCTACTGCATACTATATACTAAACTGTGGACATGCTCTGAACCTATGGCATACAATATACTAAACTGAGGACATGCTATATACTAACCCTGAACCTATTGCATACTAGATACTAACTCTGAACTGTGCACAAGCTTATACTAACTTGTGACTCCTGTAATACTGGGAGACCTTCCTCTCCAGCAGTAATACTAAATAGATGGATAGCGGTAAATGATTTTGTTACCCCAAACTCTCCGCCCAAGACTGAGAGAGACGCCTGGGGTACATACTGAGTAACCGCGAATCCCACAGCCAAGAACAAGGGCAGTGGGATAATAGTGCATGTCCATTGCTTCCGCAGTTGAGATCCTAACTGATCAACTAGGTGCGTTACACCTACACAGACCAGAGCATTGTGCGGATGAAAATACAATTATATAAATCACTGAAGAAAATGCACCAAAAGGATATGCCACTGACATCTGTGTAGGATGCTTTTGTGGTGCATGTGGACCGCGCTGGCGTCCTCCTTTGTACGCATTAATTGCTCGGGATGGTCGTTTGCTGCGGTCCACATGCGGTGGGACTGCTCCCCAATGAGAAACACGCTACAGTGTTTGGGGTTTGAGCAGCTCCCCCATATCTGCCACGATATTTATGTCGTTCACATGCGGTGGGACTGCTCGCCCAATGAGAAACACGCTACAGTGTTTGGGGTTTGAGCAGTTCCCCCATATTGGCCACTGCAATTCTGTGATTTTGTTTTATATGTATTGAATGTGCCTTCATCTGGCAATTGAACATTCCTTTGCACCTGGAATCCTCCATCACATGGTCTGATATGGGTGTGGCTTACAGTCTTGCTTTGTTCACATTGCACTGGCTGTCCTGCTAGGCGGTTGTGTGGAAGCTTGGCTGTGAGCTGGATTACATCACCTTCAGACCGTGTTCACACCACAGTTAGCGTAGTGGTAGGACCCCGTGCCATGCTGAGTGACCGTGACGTGGTGCATGATGGGCTCCGATATTTTCCTGACAGGAATATATTGGCAAAAGTCTCAGCTTTTAATATCTGCTTGTATGACCAGCTAGTATAGTCAGTGGCATATCCTTTTGGTGCATTTTCTTCAGTGATTTATATGCTCTAGAATGCCCTTGTGGAAAAAGGCATGTAGGTAGAACCACCCAAAAATTAAAAACCCAATATTAGGTAACACTGTGTAAATATACTAGACAGGGTTTTGTCACTTCAGTAAGTAGCATTTATAATGTAGATAAAGTTAATACAAAACACTTACTATTGTATTGTTATTATCCATATTGCTTCCTTTGCTGGCTAGACAAATTTTTCCATCACATAATACAATGCTCGCTCCCATGGTCCTGGTTATGGATGAGCGAACTTCATATTTTGACGTTCGAGTTTGTGTTTGGGTTGGGGTATATGCTGAATTGCATTATGGATTCTGTTACCACGGACCATAACGCAATTCCATGACGGAATGCATAACTGTCACGGTCATTTTAGTGTTTGACCGTGACGCGGTTGCCGTGCAGACTCGTTGCTTGTGGCAACGTGTAGTTTATTGTTTGCACGTGCACTTTGCTCTTATATGGTGTTTTCCCTGTTTTGGTTGGCACAGGGTTAATTACTAGTGGTGTGTCATAGTTTGTTGGTTGTCAGTCTGTGTAGGAGCTTTGCTCCCTGGCCGAATGTGGTGTCTGTGTGAGTCACCCTTATTTATTATATTGTTTACCTTGCCCTGGCTGTGTGTCCCCTCTGGTGTGTGTCTCTGTTATTCCTCCCCCACCTGGTGTATGTTGTTTTGGTGTGGTCTGTGTTTGGAGGTTTATATGTTGGTGTGCCTGCTCTGAAAGGGGCTTGCTTTCCCGGAGGGGTTTAAGCAATAGCAAGACTGTGGGCTTCCCAGCCTGGAGCCGTCCTTCCATCTCGCCTGCGGCAGGTAAGTGTGGATAGCATTTGTTTTGTTGCTGTGTTACTTAGGCTACTTTCACACTAGCGTTCAGAGCGGATCCGTCTGCTGTCTGCACAGACGGATCCGCTCCTATAATGCAGACATTTGGATCCGTTCAAAACGGATCCGTCTGCATTATAGCTTAGAAAAAATTCTAAGTGTGATAGTAGTTCAGACGGATCCGTCCAGACTTTACATTGAAAGTCAATGGGGGACGGATCCATTTGAAGATTGAGCCATATCGTGTCATCTTCAAACGGATCCGTCCCCATTGACTTACATTGTAAGTCTGGACGGATCCGTTTGCCTCCGCACGGCCAGGCGGACACCCGAACGCTGCAAGCAGCGTTCGGGTGTCCGCTTGCTGAGCGGAGTGGAGGCTGAACGCTGCCAGACTGATGCATTCTGAGCGGATCCGCATCCACTCAGAATGCATTAGGGCCGTACGGATGCGTTCGGGGGGCCACTTGTGAGCCCCTTCAAACGGAGCTCACAAGCGGAGCCCCGAACACTAGTGTGAAAGTAGCCTTACCTGCCGTACTGCTTATCCCATAGTCTTGCATCCTGCCAGCTACTGGGCCTCTGGGGACACCATTCGTCCGTGGTGAAGAATGAATGGGTGGTCTCTGCCCTGTCATCAGGCCTAGGGCATAGCAGGGATACCTAGGGTTCTAGGTTGGTGAGCATGAGCCCCCTTACCTTCAGAGGCGACTCATGCATTAGGAGTCTAGGGAGATTTCAGGGTTGCATTAGGAGGTGACCTGCTCCCTGCTATCTGGCGTTGCAGCCACTGTCATTGCACAGTGGGGGGTTTTCCCCACTCCCCGCCGTGACAATAACGGAATGCCTTTTAGAGGCATTCCGCTATTCATTCTGTCATGGAATTGCACTATGGTCCGTGGTAACAAAATCCATGATGCAATTCAGCATATACACCAACCCGAACTTCAAAATATGAAGTTCGCTCATCCCTAGTCCTGGTCCCTAGAGAGGCTGACATTTTTCCTTATAGTGTGCAAGCACGAGCCCCCCTGATGGATTGCAGGGTGGTCGTAACCATGGAAACGAGCAGTGTATAATTTGATGGAAAAATGAATCCAGCCAGCAAAGGAAGTAATATGGGTAATAATACATTAGTAAGTGGCTTGTATTAACTTTCTCTACATGTTAAATGCCACTTGCTGAAGAGACAAAACCCCTTTAAATGGTTGGAGAATCACATTGTCTCTGCTGATTTTAAATGAAAATATAATGTCAAATAACCTGCGGAAGATTGCAGGCAAGAACAACAATACTATGCATATTGTACACCCAACCTAACCAGCCAAACCCCATACCAGCAACAGGCCCTGTTTAAAGGTGCCACTTGCCAAAAAGCTGGTATAATTGAGTTCCCCGGTTTTTTATAAAATTCATTGGTATAACCATCTGGACCTAGCACCTTGGCATTCCACAAGTGCCTGATCGCGTGTCTCAATTCCTGTTCAGTAATATCTGTATTAAGCACTACCAACTGTTCTGGGGTGATTTGTGGTAGTAGTTATTGGTCTGAAAGGATGTTTTCAAGTTGGATGTACCCTCATCTCTATAAAGGACAGCTTAATACATATCCAAAGTAGAATTAAAGGGCATCTGTCAGCAGATTTGTACCTATGAAATTGGCTGACCTGTTGCATGTGCGCTTGGCAGCTGAATGCATCTGTGTTAGTCCCATGTTTATATGTGCCTGCATTGCTCATATAAAAAATGAAGGTTTAATATATGCAAATGAGCCTCTAGGAGTAACAGGGGTGCTGCCATTACTCCTAGAGGCTCTGCTTTCTCTGCAACAGGCCGCACCCTCTCAGGACCAATTGGCAATGTACATTACAGGAAATTTTCCCATTGGGCTAACTGCCTTTCACATGCAGTGGGCTAATATTCTGTTTTACATCCTATCCACTCTTTAACACAGCAGAGAGTCCCTGCTCTGCTTAGATATGGCTATTTTTTATAGAGTCATATTTGGGAGAGTCCCAAAATACTGTTAGCATTTTGACATGATAAGGGGGAAACCAAAGTACATTTTTAAAAAAAATTTAATTTCTACTTAAGTTTTTACCAGGGGAGTTCGAACTCTCAACCTCTTGTTTGGGAGACTGAAGCCTTACAGCACACTGCTGTTTATGGAAAAATAAATTCTCTAACTAAAAAGCTTCATTAGTATTCATGTACAATGCACTGGTATCTACAGATACATCTCTGTATACCAGGACATTGGGACAACAACAAAAGCCTAATTTATTTAGTAATCACAAAAATGTGAGTCAAATAAATTACATAATACACACACACTAGAAGAAAATTTAGACTAGCACATTCATATACAGGTCCTTCTCAAAAAATTTGCATATTGTGATAAAGTTCATTATTTTCTGTAATGTACTGATAAACATTAGACTTTCATATATTTTAGATTCATTACACACAACTGAAGTAGTTCAAGCCTTTTCTTGTTTTAATATTGATGATTTTGGCATACAGCTCATGAAAACCCAAAATTCCTATCTCAAAAAATTAGCATATCATGAAAAGGTTCTCTAAACGAGCTATTAACCTAATCATCTGAATCAACTAATAAACTCTAAACACCTGCAAAAGATTCCTGAGGCTTTTAAAAACTCCCAGCCTGGTTCATTACTCAAAACCGCAATCATGGGTAAGACTGCCGACCTGACTGCTGTCCAGAAGACCATCATTGACACCCTCAAGCAAGAGGGTAAGACACAGAAAGAAATTTCTGAACGAATAGGCTGTTCCCAGAGTGCTGTATCAAGGCACCTCAGTGGGAAGTCTGTGGGAAGGAAAAAGTGTGGCAGAAAACGCTGCACAACGAGAAGAGGTGACCGGACCCTGAGGAAGATTGTGGAGAAGGACCGATTCCAGACCTTGGGGGACCTGCGGAAGCAGTGGACTGAGTCTGGAGGAAGACTGGGGAGAGGGAAATGCCAAAATGCCAAAAAAGTCCAGTGTCAAGTACCCACAGTCAGTGATGGTCTGGGGTGCCATGTCAGCTGCTGGTGTTGGTCCACTGTGTTTTATCAAGGGCAGGGATAATGCAGCTAGCTATCAGGAGATTTTCGAGCATTTCATGCTTCCATCTGCTGAAAAGCTTTATGGAGATGAAGATTTCATTTTTCAGCACGACCTGGCACCTGCTCACAGTGCCAAAACCACTGGTAAATGGTTTACTGACCATGGTATTACTGTGCTCAATTGGCCTGCCAACTCTCCTGACCTGAACCCCATAGAGAATCTGTAGGATATTGGGAAGAGAAAGTTGAGAGACGCAAGACCCAACACTCTGGATGAGCTTAAGGCCGCTATCAAAGCATCCTGGGCCTCCATAACACCTCAGCAGTGCCACAGGCTGATTGCCTCCATGCCACACCGCATTGAAGCAGTCATTTCTGCAAAAGGATTCCCGACCAAGTATTGAGTGCATAACTGAACTTAATTATTTGAAGGTTGACTTTTCTTTGTATTAAAAACACTTTTCTTTTATTGGTCAGATGAAATATGCTATTTTTTGGAGATAGGAATTTTGGGTTTTCATGAGCTGTATGCCAAAATCATCAATATTAAAACAAGAAAAGGCTTGAACTACTTCAGTTGTGTGTAATGAATCTAAAATATATGAAAGTCTAATGTTTATCAGTACATTACAGAAAATAATGAACTTTATCACAATATGCTAATTTTTTGAGAAGGACCTGTACATAATCACAGGTGCATATCCATCAAGCAAACATGGTTGATAATAAAATGGCTGCTCAACATTTCACATTCAAACAATAGAGCTGATAAATGGGGATCATTCTAAATTAAAATTGGTATTGTACCTACTATAAATGGAAAAATAGAAGCTCTTTGCGTACATTTTTGATCAAACGCCCATCTACCAGGCGTCAAGGTGGCTTCCGCAGATGGATGCCTTAAACTAACAAACCGCCTCTCTTGGACTAAGTCTCTTTGTAAGTCCAAGAGAGGCGATTTGTTAGTGTTAGGTACCCATCTGCGGAAGCCACCTTGACGCCTGGTAGATGGGCCCGGCACACATTTGATAAAAAAATGTGCGCAAAGAGCTTTTATTTTTCCATTTATAGTAGGTATAATACCACTTTAATTTAGAATGATCCCCATTTCTCAGCTTTATTTTTTGGATGTGAAATGTTGTGCAGCCATTTTATTATCAACCATGTTTGCTTGATGGATATGCACCTGTGACTTAGTCTATGAATGTGCTAGTCTAAATTTTCTTGTAGTATATGTTGAGGGTAGCTCCTCTTTTAGACTGAGAAATGCCCATCTGCCTGGGGCTTCTGAGCAGAGTACAAATGTAGCTGATTCCTATACTGCCCTGAAAATGTAGGCTTAGATGAGTCCAAGAGAGGCGGTATATTAGTATTAGGTATCCGTCTGCGGAAGCCACCTTGACGCCTGGAAGATGGGCCCGACACACGTTTGATCAAAAATGTGCGCAAAGAGCTTCTATTTTTCCATTTATAGTAGGTATAATACCACTTTAATTTAGAATAATCCCCATTTCTCAGCTCTATTGTTTGTATGTGAAGTGTTGTGCAGCCATTTTATTATCAACCATAATACATACACACACATACAAATGTGTTTATTGTAATTTATTTTGCTTCATTACATTTTTTTGTGATTACTAAATAAATTGGACTTCTCTGGTTATCCCAGAATTCAAACTTTGAGCATGGAAGACTGACATCTTACCAGTGTGGGATAGGGCAAAATATTATTTATGGAAATCATTTCTCTAACTTATAACCTTCATTGGTATTCATGTACAATGCACTCATATACACAAGATACATCTCTGTATATCAGGACATTTTAGTTAGAAAAATTCTGTAGCACACTGGTAAGGCCAGGGTCACATCACAGTTTATTTATTTTTCAGTTCTTCTAAACCATCAGAAGAACATAAAAATAAATAGAAAAAGGATCCTGTATTTTAAGCATAAGTTATGCTCATTTATGCCAATTTTGCATCCATTTTAGCCATTTCCGTCTGAGATCTGTTATTTTAGACATAAAAAAAGTCCTGCATGCTTTACACAGCAGTCACAGAGGCATTGTCTGCAATCTACAATAAATTGCGACCACTGCATCTGAGGCATCTTTCCCCTGGGTCCCCGTGCCGAAATTGAGGTAGCTATGTCAGCGTTGGGCCTTAGGAAGACACTAGGCCTACAACGGCGACGTTCCTATGAAGGCCTGCGGCAGGGCTCCATAGGAACGCAGTAAATCACCTTTAGGCTGCAATAGTAAATCATTGCAGTCTATGGGAGAAGCGATCAGACGATCGCATGTTAAATTCCCCTAGGGGACTTAAAATAAGTGAAAAGAAATGAAAAAAAGTTTTTAAAACTATAATTTTTTTTATTAAAATTCTAATAATCTCCATTCACCATATTAATAACAAAAATAAACAATAAAAAATCCTATGAAAATATAAACATATTTATTTCATACGGTGAACTCCGTAATGGAAAAAATATATAAAATTGTGGATTTGCCATCTAAAAAACAAACTGAAAAGTGATCAAAAACACATACACGTTCTAAAATAGTATCAAGAAAAACTACAGATTGGCCAGCAAAAAAAAATTGCCTACTTGGCTTGGCCACATCGTCTGCCCGTTCTCCGCCTACAACATGAGGCCACTTTGAATTTATTTTTTTCCAGAGATACTTTGAGTTCCCAATCCGCCCCTGTGCCCTCTGCATTGTGATTGACTTTAGGACAAGTTAGGGCCAGGCGTGATGACTTTTTCATATATTAAAACATCATTTTTCTCAGCAATGTGGGCACACATGAACATGGGACAACACTGGTGCCTTCAGCTCCCAAGCACACATGTACAGGTACAAATCTTCTGACAGATGCTCTTTAAAGGGGTCATCTAATTTCTCCAACCCCCCACGTGTGTCACGGCGGACGTGCACAGTATAAAAGATAACACACCAACCAGGCTCTGGATGAGAGACAGGGGAAGGGTCACCTCCTAGTTTATCCCTGACCTCTTTCCCTGCACTGCTCAGCCCACAGGCAGACCTTGGAGGTAGGTGTGCTGTGTCCTCCAGCCTGAACTGACAAAACCCTGAACTCCCTGAGATGGTGAAGTGGGGAGATAGGAGCAGCCTGCTCGCACAGAACCTGGATGGGATAGATGACAACAACAACCAAACAAGAAATGACACTTATCTTCTGAGAGCAGGAACTGACAGCCAACCTTCCCTCCAAACTTCCCAGACCAAAATGATCAGTATAATCCGCTCAGAGCACTTAGCTGGAGACCATTTAAACTAAAGACTCCACCCAGTGCACCTGATAAAAGGCGGATCCAGCACGGCACCAAAACAAATACTAAACTCGTGCTGCTATCCTGGCCGACCTCCGCACATCGTCAGAGTGGGGCATGACATTACCCCCCCTTCTACGGGTGACCTCCGGACACCCTGTACCAACCTTATCTGGATGGGACCTATGAAAGGCCCTCACCAGTCGGCTGGCGTTGACATTTGACGCCGGAACCCACATCCTTTCCTCAGGACCGTATCCCCTCCAGTGCACCAGGTACTGGATAGAACCCCGCAGAACTCTCGAGTCGAGAATCCTGGAGATCTCAAACTACAAGTTTCCCTTGACTAGAACAGGAGGAGGAGGCAATGGCGATGGTACCACCGGTTTAACATATTTTTTTAGTAAAGACTTGTGGAAGACATCATGGATCCTCCAAGTCTGCGGCAGATCCAGTCGAAACGCCACAGGATTGATCACCGCAGAAATTTTATATGGACCAACAAATCTTGGACCCAGTTTCCAAGATGGCACTCTCAACTTGATATTCTTAGTGGACAACCACACCAGAACACACACAGGTCGGGACCAGTCACACGTCTCCTGTCAGCCATTCGTTTATACCTCTCACCCATCCTCTCCAGATTCCCTTGAATCCTCCGCCAGATAGAGGATAAGGCAGAAGAGAATCTCTCTTCCTCTGGCATCCCGGAGGAACCAGACCCAGAAAAGGTACCAAACTGAGGATGGAAACCGTATGCGCCAAAAAATGGCGACTTACCCGTGGACTCCTGCCTACGGTTATTCAATGCAAATTCTGCTAAGGACAAGAATGAGGACCAGTCCTCCTGATTCTCAGCCACAAAGCACCTCAAGTAGGTCTCCAGGTTTTGATTGGTACGCTCCGTCTGACCATTCGACTTTGGATGAAAAGCCGACGAGAAAGAAAGTTGAATGCCGAGTCGAGAGCAGAATGCCCTCCAAAACCTGGAGACAAACTGCGTGCCCATATCAGAGACCACATCCGAAGGAATACCGTGCAATTTCACAATATTATCCACAAAAATCTGCGCAAGAGTCTTAGCGTTAGGCAGACTTGTTAGTAGTATAAAGTGAGCCATTTTACTGAAACGGTCGACTACCACCAAAATCACTGTTCTCCCGGAGGAACTCGGCAGGTCCGTAATAAAGTCCATGGACAAATGTGTCCAAGGACGAGATGGAATAGACAATGGAAGAAGTGAACCAGGCGGTCGAGTATGAGCAACCTTTGACCGAGCGCAGGTTTCACAAGCTGTCACGTAATTCTCAATACTCTTACACAACCCTGGCCACCAGAACCTCCGGGACACCAGATCACAGGTGTACTTACCACCAGGATGTCCAGCGAGAACAGTATCGTGATGTTCCTTGAACACCTTGTATCGTAGGCCCTCAGGAACAAACAACCTCCCTGGAGGACACGAACCAGGAGCCCTCTCCTGAGCTCCCAAAACCTCCATCTCTAATTCAGGGTACAGAGCGGAGACCACCAGTCCATCCGCCAAAATCGGCGCTGGATCTTCTGAATCACCTCCCCCAGGGAAGCTGCGAGACAAGGCATCTGCCTTGACGTTCTTGACCCCTGGGCGAAAGGTAACCACGAAATTGAACCTGGTAAAAAACAATGACCATCTGGCCTGTCTAGGGTTCAGACGCTTGGCAGATTGCAGGTAAGCCAAATTCTTATGGTCTGTATACACAGTAACGGGTGAGACGCCCCCTCTAACCAGTGATGCCATTCTTCAAAGGCCAACTTGATAGCCAACAACTCCCTATCTCCAACATCATAATTCCTCTCGGCGACCGAGAGCTTCCTGAAGAAGAAGGCACATGGGACCCACTTGCCAGGAGAAGGACCCTGCGAAAGCACCGCCCCAACTCCCACCTCTGATGCATCAACCTCGACCACGAATGGCTGAGATACATCCGGCTGCACCAGAATGGGAGCAGACGCAAAACGCTCCTTAATAGCCGAAAAGGCCTGCAATGCCTCATCCGACCAGACAGAGACATCAGCGCCCTTCTTGGTCATATCAGTAAGAGGTTTGACTAGCATGGAATAATTCGAAAAAAAATTTCTATAATAATTTGTAAACCCCAAAAACCGCATCAAAGCTTTTTGATTCTCCGGTCGGTCCCACTCCAGAACCGCCCGGACCTTTTCGGGGTCCATACGAAAACCGGAATCAGAAAGCATGTATCCCAAGAATGGAAGCTCTTGCACCGCAAACAAACATTTCTCCAATTTGGCGTACAACTTATTCTCCCGAAGGATCATCAAAACCTGTCTCGCATGATCCTGATGGGTCTTCAGATCAGGAGAATAAATTAAAATGTCATCTAGGTAGACTACTACGAACCTCCCCACCAAGTGATGAAAAATATCATTGACGAATCGCTTAAATACCGCTGGCGCATTCGTCAACCCAAAAGGCATTACCAGGTTCTCAAAATAACCCCTCTTCCCACAATAGAAACATAGATTGTGCACTTTTCGAAAGTCTCTACTGTCCGAATGGCAAGATATCTGACCTAACTGCATGGGTTCCTCCCCTACCCCAGAGTAACAAGCAATATCACCCTGGGCAGCTGGTGAAACAAAACCACACGCGGGAGGAATCCCCTGCACGGAGGGACCCTTACACCTCTCTCTGATACGTCTATCCAAACGTATAGCCAAAGACATTGCGTTCTCCAAAGTATCTAGGTATTCATGAAAAGCCAGAGCATCTTTCAACCTTTCAGATAACCCCTGACAAAACTGGCTACGTAACGCGGGGTCGTTCCACCCCGACTCACTAGCCCACCTCCTAAACTCTGTGCAGTAAACCTCAGCAGTATGTTTACCCTGTAGTAAGTTACGTAATTTTGATTCTGCCATTGAAACTCTATCTGGGTCATCGTAAATCAATCCCAGGGCTTTAAAAAATTCCTCCATCGAGGGCCAGAGAACCGGGCAGCAGAGAAAAAGCCCAGAATTGCGCGTCCCCTTTAAGCAAAGACATGATGATACCCACCCTCTGATCCTCATTACCTGATGAAAATGGGCACAATCGAAAGTACAAATTACATGACTCTTTGAAACTGAAAAAATCATCAGTACCCCCTGCAAATCTCTCAGGAAGAGCGACTTTAGGCTCCCCAACAATTTGACCTGTACCTGAAGCCAACACTCTCTGACACTGTGTGACCGTACTACGCAGATCCGCAACCTCCATGGACAAACCCTGCATGCGGTCAACCAGTGCATCAATTGACGCCATCACATAAACGCTGAGCAATGGCAGTCACAGTATGGCGGATTATAATGTCACGGCGGACGTGCACAGTATAAAAGATAACACACCAACCAGGCTCTGGACGAGAGACAGGGGAAGGGTCACCTCCTAGTTTATCCCTGACCTCTTTCCCTGCACTGCTCAGCCCACAGGCAGACCTTGAAGGTAGGTGTGCTGTGTCCTCCAGCCTGAACTGACAAAACCCTGAACTCCCTGAGATGGTGAAGTGGGGAGATAGGAGCAGCCTGCTCGCACAGAACCTGGATGGGATAGATGACGACAACAACAACCAAACAAGAAATGACACTTATCTTCTGAAAGCAGGAACTGACAGCCAACCTTCCCTCCAAACTTCCCAGACCAAAATGATCAGTATAATCCGCTCAGAGCACTTAGCTGGAGACCATTTAAACTAAAGACTCCACCCAGTGCACCTGATGAGAGGCGGATCCAGCACCGCACCAAAACAAATACTAAACTCGTGCTGCTATCCTGGCCGACCTCTGCACATCGTCAGAGTGGGGCATGACAACGTGCCGGGCCCCTCACCGGAAATATACTTACCCGCGATGCTAGGGAGGCTCGTCCCCGTCTGCCATTAGATGTTTTCATCCGCGTGCAGGGAGAAGCAGCAGGGGTGGTGCAGGGACCAGGAGCGGGGTAAGTATTACTGTGAGGGGACCGGCAGATGTGGGGGGGTTTTGAGAAATTGGATAACCCCTTTAATAAGTCTGGGATCATCAGTGGTACCACCTTCAGACAAGTTGAGTTTGGCAATATAGGACATAGCATGCCTCCCCTTAACTAAGTTGAACAGTTTCCCCCATTTATTACTGAATCGGTGAAGAGCAGCCTCAAAGATGGAACGGTGGAAAGCCTCTTTCTTAGACACCCACCTGTAAAAATGTTTTTAAGTCTCCAACCAGTAGTAATTAAAGGTGGGAAATTACCAAATAAATTAAAATAGCTGGTGCAACATAAATCATAGGGTAATAAGCAAACTTGCTACAGTAAATACCAACAGTGTAGAAAAAAAGCGGCTTGATCTTACCAGTCCTGTGGTGCTGACATGAGAATACGGTCATTGCTCAAGGTTCTGGATTGAATGATGATCAATTGCGCAAAGATGGAAACACATTGGTGGCGCATTGACTCTTCCCACATTGTTGCCTTAGGGTACAACAGGGAGATTGTCAACACCTGCTCTCAACTTTCACAGAGTCACTGGACTGGTAAAATCAATCTGATTTTTTTCTACACTGTTAGTATTTACTGTAGCAAGTTTGCCCAGCACCCTATAATTTATGTTGCACCAGCTATTTTAATTTATTTGGTAAAAGTTACGTTTTAATTTTGTCATTTCCCGCCTTTAATTACTTCTTGAGTATACGCATTGGTGTAAAGGAATATTTGCCTCATATAATTTTAGTGGCGATTTTTTTGCTTGAAGATGTCTCTAACCAGGTCAACTTATGTTCCCTCTTCAGGTGGTGGACATAAGTAGGTACTATCGGAAATAGGATGTGAGGGAAAGAACCACAGAAAATCCAGGCCCTTGGGGTAGAAATCTCAAAGGACAATGGATAAATGATCAGGTCACCGATTCCCACCACCTCTAGTTTTGGTTGTAATGTGTTATGAATAAAAAGATAATCTATAAGGGACCATGAGCCCTGTGCCTGAGAACAGAAGGTATAATTTCTGTCATCTGGGTTGAAAGGATGCCACATGTCTATCAGTTCAGCATTCACAGCAAGCGAGGACAAAATCTTGTACTGTGTACCAGTCACCCTTGGATTAGGAGTACATTATCGTCTGTCCTCTCTCATGTCTATCAAGTTATTAAAGTCACCCCTTATAATCTTATTCGAAACTGAGTAATACAGAAGCATACAGCTGGTCCGCAATACACGGGCACCGGCTGTGTGCACTCCGCATCACGGATGCTGACTAGAGTTGAGCGAACACCTGGATGTTCGGGTTCGAGAAGTTCGGCCGAACTTCCCGGAAATGTTCGGGTTCGGGATCCGAACCCGACCCGAACTTCGTCCCGAACCCGAACCCCATTGAAGTCAATGGGGACCCGAACTTTTCGGCACTAAAAAGGCTGTAAAACAGCCCAGGAAAGAGCTAGAGGGCTGCAAAAGGCAGCAACATGTAGGTAAATCCCCTGCAAACAAATGTGGATAGGGAAATGAATTAAAATTAAAATAAAATATATAAAAATAAACCAATATCAATTGGAGAGAGGTCCCATAGCAGAGAATCTGGCTTCACATCAGCAGAGAATCAGTCTTCATGCCATAGCAGAGAATCTGGCTTCATGTCACCCACCACTGTAACAGGCCACTGTCACATATTTAGGCCCAGTCACCCAGGCAGAGGAGAGAGGTCCCATAACAGAGATTCAGGCTTCATGTCAGCAGAGAATCAGTCTTCATGTCATAGCAGAGAATCAGGCTTCACGTCACCCACCACTGGAACAGGCCACTGTCACATATTTAGGCCAAGGCACCCAGGCAGAGGAGAGAGGTCCCATAACAGAGATGCAGGCTTCATGTCAGCAGAGAATTAGTCTTCATGTCATAGCAGAGAATCAGGCTTCACGTCACCCACCACTGGAACAGGCCACTGTCACATATTTAGGCCCAGGCACCCAGGAAGAGGAGAGAGGTCCCATAACAGAGATTCAGGCTTCATGTCAGCAGAGAATCAGTCTTCATGTCATAGCAGAGAATCAGGCTTCACGTCACCCACCACTGGAACAGGCCACTGTCACATATTTAGGCCCAGGCACCCAGGCAGAGGAGAGAGGTCCCATAACAGAGATTCAGGCTTCATGTCAGCAGAGAATCAGTCTTCATGTCATAGCAGAGAATCAGGCTTCACGTCACCCACCACTGGAACAGGCCACTGTCACATATTTAGGCCCAGGCACCCAGGCAGAGGAGAGAGGTCCCATAACAGAGATTCAGGCTTCATGTCAGCAGAGAATCAGTCTTCATGTCATAGCAGAGAATCAGGCTTCACGTCACCCACCACTGGAACAGGCCACTGTCACATATTTAGGCCCAGGCACCCAGGCAGAGGAGAGAGGTCGCGTAACAGAGAATCTGGCTTCATGTCAGCACAGAATCAGTCTTCATGTCATAGCAGAGAATCAGGCTTCACGTCACCCACCACTGGAACAGGCCACTGTCACACATTTAGGCCCCGGCACCCAGACAGAGGAGAGGTTCATTCAACTTTGGGTTGCCCCGCAATATAATGGTAAAATGAAAATAAAAATATGATTGAATGAGGAAGTGCCCTGGAGTACAATAATATATTGTTAAGGGGAGGTACTTAATGTCTAATCTGCACAAGGGATGGACAGGTCCTGTGGGATCCATGCCTGGTTCATTTTTATGAACGTCAGCTTGTCCACATTGGCTGTAGACAGGCGGCTGCGTTTGTCTGTAATGACGCCCCCTGCCGTGCTGAATACACGTTCAGACAAAACGCTGGCCGCCGGGCAGGCCAGCACCTCCAAGGCATAAAAGGCTAGCTCTGGCCACGTGGACAATTTGGAGACCCAGAAGTTGAATGGGGCCGAACCATCAGTCAGTACGTGGAGGGGTGTGCACAGGTACTGTTCCACCATGTTAGTGAAATGTTGCCTCCTGCTAACACGTTCCGTATCAGGTGGTGGTGCAGTTAGCTGTGGCGTGGTGACAAAACTTTTCCACATCTCTGCCATGCTAACCCTGCCCTCAGAGGAGCTGGCCGTGACACAGCTGCGTTGGCGACCTCTTGCTCCTCCTCTGCCTTCGCCTTGGGCTTCCACTGGTTCCCCTGTGACATTTGGGAATGCTCTCAGTAGCGCGTCTACCAACGTGCGCTTGTACTCGCGCATCTTCCTATCACGCTCCAGTGTAGGAAGTAAGGTGGGCACATTGTCTTTGTACCGGGGATCCAGCAGGGTGGCAACCCAGTGGTCCGCACACGTTAAAATGTGGGCAACTCTGCTGTCGTTGCGCAGGCACTGCAGCATGTAGTCGCTCATGTGTGCCAGGCTGCCCAGAGGTAAGGACAAGCTGTCCTCTGGGAGGCGTATCGTCATCGTCCTGTGTTTCCCCCCAGCCACGCACCAGTGATGGGCCCGAGCTGCTTTGGGTGCCACCCCGCTGTGAACATGCTTCATCCTCATCCTCCTCCACCACCTCCTCATCCTCGTCCTCCTCGTCCTCCAGTAGTGGGCCCTGTCTGGCCACATTTGTACCTGGCCTCTGGTGTTGCAAAAAACCTCCCTCTGAGTCACTTCGAAGAGACTGGCCTGAAAGTGCTAAAAATGACCCCTCTTCCTCCTCTTCCTCCTGGGCCACCTCCTCTTCCATCATCGCCCTAAGTGTTTTCTCAAGGAGACATAGAAGTGGTATTGTAACGCTGATAACGGCGTCATCGCCACTGGCCATGTTGGTGGAGTACTCGAAACAGCGCAACAGGGCACACAGGTCTCGCATGGAGGCCCAGTCATTGGTGGTGAAGTGGTGCTGTTCCGCAGTGCGACTGACCCGTGCGTGCTGCAGCTGAAACTCCACTATGGCCTGCTGCTGCTCGCACAGTCTGTCCAGCATGTGCAAGGTGGAGTTCCACCTGGTGGGCACATCGCATATGAGGCAGTGAGCGGGAAGGCCGAAGTTACGCTGTAGCGCAGACAGGCGTGCAGCAGCAGGGTGTGAACGCCGGAAGCGCGAACAGACGGCCCGCACTTTATGCAGCAGCTCTGACATGTCGGGGTAGCTGCGAATGAACTTCTGCACCACCAAATTCAGCACATGCGCCAGGCAAGGGATGTGCGTCAAACCGGCTAGTCCCAGAGCTGAAACGAGATTTCGCCCATTATCGCACACCACCAGGCCGGGCTTGAGGCTCACCGGCAGCAACCACTCGTCGGTCTGTTGTTCTATACCCCGCCACAACTCCTGTGCGGTGTGGGGCCTTTCCCCCAAACATTTGAGTTTCAGAACGGCCTGCTGACGTTTACCCCGGGCTGTGCTGAAGTTGGTGGTGAAGGTGTGTGGCTGACTGGATGAGCAGGTGGAAGAAGAGGAGGAGGAAGCGGAGTAGGAGGAGGAGGAGACAGGAGGCAAAGAATGTTGCCCTGCGATCCTTGGCGGCGGAAGGACGTGCGCCAAACAGCTCTCCGCCTGGGGCCCAGCCGCCACTACATTTATCCAGTGTGCAGTTAGGGAGATATAGCGTCCCTGGCCGTGCTTACTGGTCCACGTATCTGTGGTTAGGTGGACCTTGCCACAGATGGAGTTGCGCAGTGCACACTTGATTTTATCGGACACTTGGTTGTGCAGGGAAGGCAAAGCTCTCTTGGAGAAGTAGTGCCGGCTGGGAACAACATACTGTGGGACAGCAAGCGACATGAGCTGTTTGAAGCTGTCTGTGTCCACCAGCCTAAATGACAGCATTTCATAGGCCAGTAGTTTAGAAATGCTGGCATTCAGGGCCAGGGATCGAGGGTGGCTAGGTGGTAATTTACGCTTTCTCTCAAATGTTTGTGAGATGGAGAGCTGAACGCTGCCGTGTGACATGGTTGAGATGCTTGGTGACGCAGGTGGTGGTGTTGGTGGTTAATCCCATGTTTGCTGGGCGGCAGGTGCCAACGTTCCTCCAGAGGCGGAGGAAGAGGCCGAGGCGGCGGCAGCAGAAGAGGCCGGGGCGGCAGCAGCAGAAGAGTAGCAGGGGGAGCCTGAGTGACTTCCTTGTTTTTAAGGTGTTTACTCCACTGCAGTTCATGCTTTGCATGCAGGTGCCTGGTCATGCAGGTTGTGCTAAGGTTCAGAACGTTAATGCCTCGCTTCAGACTCTGATGGCACAGCGTGCAAACCACTCGGGTCTTGTCGTCAGCACATTGTTTGAAGAAGTGCCATGCCAGGGAACTCCTTGAAGCTGCCTTTGGGGTGCTCGGTCCCAGATGGCGGCGGTCAGTAGCAGGCGGAGTTTCTTGGCGGCGGGTGTTCTGATTTTGCCCACTGCTCCCTCTTTTGCTACGCTGTTGGCTCGGTCTCACCACTGCCTTTTCCTCCGAACTCTGAAAGTCAGTGGCACGACCTTCATTCCATGTGGGGTCTAGGACCTCATCGTCCCCTGCATCGTCTTCCACCCAGTCTTGATCCCTGACCTCCTGTTCAGTCTGCACACTGCAGAAAGACGCAGCAGTTGGCACCTGTGTTTCGTCATCATCAGAGACGTGCTGAGGTGGTATTCCCATGTCCTCATCATCAGTAAACATAAGTGGTTGTGCGTTAGTGCATTTTATCTCTTCCACCCCTGGGGAAGGGCTAGGTGGATGCCCTTGGGAAACCCTGGCAGCAGAGTCTTCAAACAGCATAAGAGACTGCTGCATAACTTGAGGCTCAGACAGTTTCCCTGATATGCATGGGAGTGATGTGACAGACTGATGGGCTTGGAGCAGGGAGACAGGGAAAGGAAAATGCAGCGGCACTACTTGCAAAACACCTATACCTTCGTGCGTCCGTGTCAAATCCAGGGGAGGCAGCCGTGATGTGGGACCCAGCTGGAGGTGGTGCTCAGCGTGATAAAGTGGTAACTGGATAGAAGTTGAGAAAGAGACGCGGCACTCACCGGACTTCTGAATGCTGGTGACTGTTTATTACAGGTACGACATCATGCGCAGGCAGGGGGGGCGGGATGGCCACAGTGTGCGTCGGCGGCGACGGCCGTTTCGCGCTGGGATAGCGCTTCTTCTGGCCGGATATGACGTGCAAATGCACGGCTCACCTTATATAGGGGAAGAGGAGCCGGACGTGTCCATGGCAATCCCGAACCTCCCCTGTGTGCAGGTGCATGTAAAAGCATACAGACAGAGACACAAGTAATTAGTTACAATATACAAATAAAGTCATAAAATAAAGACAAGATAATCATGAAATACACATAATATAATTGGGCGACAAATTTCAGGGGTCTAACAGTGAGGGCAGATTCTGAGGTGTAGTTACATGCATATAGACGCAAGATCTGAAGAGGGGGTAATATCATTGGTTTCAAAAAAAGGGGGTGCGGGTGGAACACCCAAATCTGCGGTAATGGGATGGTTGAAGCGGAAATAAAGAATAGACGAGGCGACACGGCCGTGCCGTCATAAGAAGACCGCCATGTCGTTCTTGTCATTTAGACCGAGAGGACCCATGGCATTAGTCCTAATGATCCATCTGGTTGCAGCAAGAGGCGGTGGCGGTCACCTCCACGGGGGATGGGCCCCACAGCCTCAATGCCCGCAAAGGAGAGGCCAGATGAATCACCATTGTGGGCCGCATGCACATGTTCAATAAGGCGAGGAGAACCTCGCCCGGTGCGGATTGAATTAATGTGCTCACGCACCCGTTCAAGCATCGGCCTGATTGTCTTCCCGATATAAAACATATTGCAGGTACAGAAAATAACATACACGACAAAGGGGGTGCGACAGTTGATAAACTGTCGAACTTTGTGTGTTACGCCCCCTAAGAACAAGGTTTTGGCCTGGGCGTTAAGATGGCAGAAGGAGCAGGTACCACATTTGTGGTTACCTATGGGAATCCTGCTATTTAACCAATTAGATCTTCTGGGTTGCCGAAGAACGCTTTGGACCAATTTGTCCCTTATAGTGTGGCACTTCCTAAAAGAAATAATTGGTTTGCTGGAGGCTATTGTGCCCAATGAAGCATCATGTTTTAAGAGGTCCCAGTTGCTGTATATTGCCCGTCTAATGATGTCAGCTACGGGACTATACTTAAAGACGAAGGCTAATCTCTCGTCTTTTTCTCCGCCAATATTGTCCCTGAGGAGACTGGATCGAGGGCGAATAGCTGCTCGATGCAGTGCATCCAGTACAGTCCTCCTTGGGTAACCCCTCTCAACAAGTCTACCCACAAGTTGGTGGGCCTGCTTGAAAAAGTCCGTGTCGGTACTATTAATTCTACGCAATCGGACAAATTGTCCGTAAGGTACCGCATCTTTCACGGCGGGAGGATGGAAACTGGCCTGGTGGAGCAGCGAATTAGTGGCAGTGGGTTTACGGAAACCTGTTGTGTGCAGGTGGCCTTCAACCACGGAGACATGTACGTCGAGAAAGTCCAGACATCTGCCTCCGAAGTTGAAGGTGAACTTCATGTTCATATTATTAGTATCATTGAGGTACTGCACAAAACGTCCGCACTGCTCTTCGCTGCCCGACCAGACCAGGAACACATCGTCCACGTATCTAAGGAACCTGTGGATGTAGACAAGGAAGGGGTTACCCAAGGAGAAGATGTACGTCTCCTCAAATACCGCCAGGTACAGGTTGGCAAAGGTACATGAAACCGGTGTACCCATTGCTGTACCCTGTATCTGGCGGTACCATTGACGGTTAAATTGGAAGACATTATTACTGAGGACCAGATGGAGAGACTCTGATATGAACTGGGAAAACGTTGAGCCTTTATCTGTCCGGGAGAGGACTGATGCCACCGCTTGAAGGCCTGCGTCATGGGGAATGCGGGTGTAGAGACTCTCCACGTCCAAGGACACAAGGTGGAATTCCTCCCGCCACTCAAGGTCATTGATGGCGCGGAGGAAGTCCCCGGTGTCCTTGAGGTACGTGGGAGTCCCCACTAGGAGAGGCCTAAGGAGCCAGTCCACATACTTCGAAATAGGCTCCGTCGGGGACCCAATACCTGCAATAATGGGTCTCCCCGGTGGATGAAGTAGGGACTTGTGTACCTTTGGCACGAAGTACCACGTCGGGTACTTAGGGAACTTAGGAACAAGCTTCTCCATGATGCTTTTAGGCAAAAAGTTAAGATCAACGTATCTAGAGAGTAGCGAGTGAACCCTGTCGAGTATGGATGGCACAGGGTTCTCACTAAGCTTTAGATACACGGTGGCATCATCTAACTGTCTAGAAGCTTCCTCGAGATAATAGGTTCTCGGCATCAGGACCACGTTGCCCCCCTTGTCGGCGGGCTTAATGACCACATCGTCTAGGCCGCATAACCAATGTAAGGCGGTCTTCTCCTCATGAGTAATATTAGGGGGTGCCACTGGGTATACCAGTGCACGTACATCCCTAAGGACCTGCTTATAAAAAAGGTCAATGGAGGAGCCCGTCGGCATGGGGGGCAAAAACGTGGACCCGATACCTCCCGAAAAGGGTTTGGAGGGCTGTGAGGAAACGATATCCTCGTTCTCGGTCTCAATGTCTGCCAGGAACTGGATGCATGACAGTTCGTCTGCATCAAATCTGGGGTACAAGTGGAACTCAGCAGGCGTCAAACATGCCGGGACCTCGCCTGGTAAAGGCGGAGGGCGTGGTAGACACCTCTCAGCAAACAATTTTTTAAGGAACAGTTTGCGTACGGCTTTATACAGGTCAACCTCAAACCCCACAGGATCAAACTGTTCAACCAAGCTATATCCCAGTCCCCGAGAGAGAAGGGAGATACAGCCGGGGGACAATCTGTGGGGCGTGAGGTTAATCACTGTATTGCTAGAAGCAGGTATAGAGGATAAAGGATCAGGGACAGTCATTGTCTCCAGGTGACTTGTCGTCGCCTTCTCGTCGATCTGCGAGCTTGGATGTTTTTGCCTCTTGCGACGGCCTCGTCCCCTCCGGGTTCTCCTCCTAAAGGGGGTTGGTCTGTATTGCGTCCAGCTGATCCAGAGACTCCTATGTCGGACTGGCTAGAGTCAGAGTCCGAGGTCCAAAAATCACTGCGGGTACGTCGTATGTTACGTCTTGGACGACCGCGGTTCCTATTCCAGTCGAACACTCTATCTGTTTCGTAATCCATTTTGTCACGCAAGAACTTGTCCCTCTTCCGCTCTTTAATGTCGATTTGGGTGATGGCTAATTTATTGTTCAGCTTTTTTTCAAAACTGCTGTACTGTGCGGCTGTCATTCTTGCCTTGATTTCGGCATGTGCCTTTTCAAGGTCAGTGTTGACACGCTGGTACTCTTTTTCATCACGCAATAGAATCAAATTCATAATTTCCATTGAAAAGTCGGCATGCATGCGTTTCCATGCCTCCACAAACTCAGGGTCATCTTCATATTGGTAAATCTCTTTATAGATTCGTAGCCCGCGTGGGACCCGACAGCTTTCCTTGTAGGAAGTTAAGGACTTAATGGTCCAGAACAAACGGACCTCTCGGTCGGCCAGCTGAAAAATCTTCGCCTCTAATAAGCGTGTACTCATGGAAAGGACTTGGTCTCTGTCATTGCACAGAGTGAAAAAGGCCTCCGCCCCCTCTCTGCCTGAGCGCAAGCTCACGGTTGCTTCATCCCCCAGGGTTGTGGAAGGAGACGGTGTGGGTGACGACATGTCGTCAAGAGTGTGCTCTGCTGAAGCAATCATGTAAACAATGGAGCAGGGAGACAGGGAAAGGAAAATGCAGCGGCACTACTTGCAAAACACCTATACCTTCGTGCGTCCGTGTCAAATCCAGGGGAGGCAGCCGTGATGTGGGACCCAGCTGGAGGTGGTGCTCAGCGTGATAAAGTGGTAACTGGATAGAAGTTGAGAAAGAGACGCGGCACTCACCGGACTTCTGAATGCTGGTGACTGTTTATTACAGGTACGACATCATGCGCAGGCAGGGGGGGGCGGGATGGCCACAGTGTGCGTCGGCGGCGACGGCCGTTTCGCGCTGGGATAGCGCTTCTTCTGGCCGGATATGACGTGCAAATGCACGGCTCACCTTATATAGGGGAAGAGGAGCCGGACGTGTCCATGGCAATCCCGAACCTCCCCTGTGTGCAGGTGCATGTAAAAGCATACAGACAGAGACACAAGTAATTAGTTACAATATACAAATAAAGTCATAAAATAAAGACAAGATAATCATGAAATACACATAATATAATTGGGCGACAAATTTCAGGGGTCTAACAGTGAGGGCAGATTCTGAGGTGTAGTTACATGCATATAGACGCAAGATCTGAAGAGGGGGTAATATCATTGGTTTCAAAAAAAGGGGGTGCGGGTGGAACACCCAAATCTGCGGTAATGGGATGGTTGAAGCGGAAATAAAGAATAGACGAGGCGACACGGCCGTGCCGTCATAAGAAGACCGCCATGTCGTTCTTGTCATTTAGACCGAGAGGACCCATGGCATTAGTCCTAATGATCCATCTGGCCTCCCGTTGCAGCAAGAGGCGGTGGCGGTCACCTCCACGGGGGATGGGCCCCACAGCCTCAATGCCCGCAAAGGAGAGGCCAGATGAATCACCATTGTGGGCCGCATGCACATGTTCAATAAGGCGAGGAGAACCTCGCCCGGTGCGGATTGAATTAATGTGCTCACGCACCCGTTCAAGCATCGGCCTGATTGTCTTCCCGATATAAAACATATTGCAGGTACAGAAAATAACATACACGACAAAGGGGGTGCGACAGTTGATAAACTGTCGAACTTTGTGTGTTACGCCCCCTAAGAACAAGGTTTTGGCCTGGGCGTTAAGATGGCAGAAGGAGCAGGTACCACATTTGTGGTTACCTATGGGAATCCTGCTATTTAACCAATTAGATCTTCTGGGTTGCCGAAGAACGCTTTGGACCAATTTGTCCCTTATAGTGTGGCACTTCCTAAAAGAAATAATTGGTTTGCTGGAGGCTATTGTGCCCAATGAAGCATCATGTTTTAAGAGGTCCCAGTTGCTGTATATTGCCCGTCTAATGATGTCAGCTACGGGACTATACTTAAAGACGAAGGCTAATCTCTCGTCTTTTTCTCCGCCAATATTGTCCCTGAGGAGACTGGATCGAGGGCGAATAGCTGCTCGATGCAGTGCATCCAGTACAGTCCTCCTTGGGTAACCCCTCTCAACAAGTCTACCCACAAGTTGGTGGGCCTGCTTGAAAAAGTCTGTGTCGGTACTATTAATTCTACGCAATCGGACAAATTGTCCGTAAGGTACCGCATCTTTCACGGCGGGAGGATGGAAACTGGCCTGGTGGAGCAGCGAATTAGTGGCAGTGGGTTTACGGAAACCTGTTGTGTGCAGGTGGCCTTCAACCACGGAGACATGTACGTCGAGAAAGTCCAGACATCTGCCTCCGAAGTTGAAGGTGAACTTCATGTTCATATTATTAGTATCATTGAGGTACTGCACAAAACGTCCGCACTGCTCTTCGCTGCCCGACCAGACCAGGAACACATCGTCCACGTATCTAAGGAACCTGTGGATGTAGACAAGGAAGGGGTTACCCAAGGAGAAGATGTACGTCTCCTCAAATACCGCCAGGTACAGGTTGGCAAAGGTACATGAAACCGGTGTACCCATTGCTGTACCCTGTATCTGGCGGTACCATTGACGGTTAAATTGGAAGACATTATTACTGAGGACCAGATGGAGAGACTCTGATATGAACTGGGAAAACGTTGAGCCTTTATCTGTCCGGGAGAGGACTGATGCCACCGCTTGAAGGCCTGCGTCATGGGGAATGCGGGTGTAGAGACTCTCCACGTCCAAGGACACAAGGTGGAATTCCTCCCGCCACTCAAGGTCATTGATGGCGCGGAGGAAGTCCCCGGTGTCCTTGAGGTACGTGGGAGTCCCCACTAGGAGAGGCCTAAGGAGCCAGTCCACATACTTCGAAATAGGCTCCGTCGGGGACCCAATACCTGCAATAATGGGTCTCCCCGGTGGATGAAGTAGGGACTTGTGTACCTTTGGCACGAAGTACCACGTCGGGTACTTAGGGAACTTAGGAACAAGCTTCTCCATGATGCTTTTAGGCAAAAAGTTAAGATCAACGTATCTAGAGAGTAGCGAGTGAACCCTGTCGAGTATGGATGGCACAGGGTTCTCACTAAGCTTTAGATACACGGTGGCATCATCTAACTGTCTAGAAGCTTCCTCGAGATAATAGGTTCTCGGCATCAGGACCACGTTGCCCCCCTTGTCGGCGGGCTTAATGACCACATCGTCTAGGCCGCATAACCAATGTAAGGCGGTCTTCTCCTCATGAGTAATATTAGGGGGTGCCACTGGGTATACCAGTGCACGTACATCCCTAAGGACCTGCTTATAAAAAAGGTCAATGGAGGAGCCCGTCGGCATGGGGGGCAAAAACGTGGACCCGATACCTCCCGAAAAGGGTTTGGAGGGCTGTGAGGAAACGATATCCTCGTTCTCGGTCTCAATGTCTGCCAGGAACTGGATGCATGACAGTTCGTCTGCATCAAATCTGGGGTACAAGTGGAACTCAGCAGGCGTCAAACATGCCGGGACCTCGCCTGGTAAAGGCGGAGGGCGTGGTAGACACCTCTCAGCAAACAATTTTTTAAGGAACAGTTTGCGTACGGCTTTATACAGGTCAACCTCAAACCCCACAGGATCAAACTGTTCAACCAAGCTATATCCCAGTCCCCGAGAGAGAAGGGAGATACAGCCGGGGGACAATCTGTGGGGCGTGAGGTTAATCACTGTATTGCTAGAAGCAGGTATAGAGGATAAAGGATCAGGGACAGTCATTGTCTCCAGGTGACTTGTCGTCGCCTTCTCGTCGATCTGCGAGCTTGGATGTTTTTGCCTCTTGCGACGGCCTCGTCCCCTCCGGGTTCTCCTCCTAAAGGGGGTTGGTCTGTATTGCGTCCAGCTGATCCAGAGACTCCTATGTCGGACTGGCTAGAGTCAGAGTCCGAGGTCCAAAAATCACTGCGGGTACGTCGTATGTTACGTCTTGGACGACCGCGGTTCCTATTCCAGTCGAACACTCTATCTGTTTCGTAATCCATTTTGTCACGCAAGAACTTGTCCCTCTTCCGCTCTTTAATGTCGATTTGGGTGATGGCTAATTTATTGTTCAGCTTTTTTTCAAAACTGCTGTACTGTGCGGCTGTCATTCTTGCCTTGATTTCGGCATGTGCCTTTTCAAGGTCAGTGTTGACACGCTGGTACTCTTTTTCATCACGCAATAGAATCAAATTCATAATTTCCATTGAAAAGTCGGCATGCATGCGTTTCCATGCCTCCACAAACTCAGGGTCATCTTCATATTGGTAAATCTCTTTATAGATTCGTAGCCCGCGTGGGACCCGACAGCTTTCCTTGTAGGAAGTTAAGGACTTAATGGTCCAGAACAAACGGACCTCTCGGTCGGCCAGCTGAAAAATCTTCGCCTCTAATAAGCGTGTACTCATGGAAAGGACTTGGTCTCTGTCATTGCACAGAGTGAAAAAGGCCTCCGCCCCCTCTCTGCCTGAGCGCAAGCTCACGGTTGCTTCATCCCCCAGGGTTGTGGAAGGAGACGGTGTGGGTGACGACATGTCGTCAAGAGTGTGCTCTGCTGAAGCAATCATGTAAACAATGGAGCAGGGAGACAGGGAAAGGAAAATGCAGCGGCACTACTTGCAAAACACCTATACCTTCGTGCGTCCGTGTCAAATCCAGGGGAGGCAGCCGTGATGTGGGACCCAGCTGGAGGTGGTGCTCAGCGTGATAAAGTGGTAACTGGATAGAAGTTGAGAAAGAGACGCGGCACTCACCGGACTTCTGAATGCTGGTGACTGTTTATTACAGGTACGACATCATGCGCAGGCAGGGGGGGCGGGATGGCCACAGTGTGCGTCGGCGGCGACGGCCGTTTCGCGCTGGGATAGCGCTTCTTCTGGCCGGATATGACGTGCAAATGCACGGCTCACCTTATATAGGGGAAGAGGAGCCGGACGTGTCCATGGCAATCCCGAACCTCCCCTGTGTGCAGGTGCATGTAAAAGCATACAGACAGAGACACAAGTAATTAGTTACAATATACAAATAAAGTCATAAAATAAAGACAAGATAATCATGAAATACACATAATATAATTGGGCGACAAATTTCAGGGGTCTAACAGTGAGGGCAGATTCTGAGGTGTAGTTACATGCATATAGACGCAAGATCTGAAGAGGGGGTAATATCATTGGTTTCAAAAAAAGGGGGTGCGGGTGGAACACCCAAATCTGCGGTAATGGGATGGTTGAAGCGGAAATAAAGAATAGACGAGGCGACACGGCCGTGCCGTCATAAGAAGACCGCCATGTCGTTCTTGTCATTTAGACCGAGAGGACCCATGGCATTAGTCCTAATGATCCATCTGGCCTCCCGTTGCAGCAAGAGGCGGTGGCGGTCACCTCCACGGGGGATGGGCCCCACAGCCTCAATGCCCGCAAAGGAGAGGCCAGATGAATCACCATTGTGGGCCGCATGCACATGTTCAATAAGGCGAGGAGAACCTCGCCCGGTGCGGATTGAATTAATGTGCTCACGCACCCGTTCAAGCATCGGCCTGATTGTCTTCCCGATATAAAACATATTGCAGGTACAGAAAATAACATACACGACAAAGGGGGTGCGACAGTTGATAAACTGTCGAACTTTGTGTGTTACGCCCCCTAAGAACAAGGTTTTGGCCTGGGCGTTAAGATGGCAGAAGGAGCAGGTACCACATTTGTGGTTACCTATGGGAATCCTGCTATTTAACCAATTAGATCTTCTGGGTTGCCGAAGAACGCTTTGGACCAATTTGTCCCTTATAGTGTGGCACTTCCTAAAAGAAATAATTGGTTTGCTGGAGGCTATTGTGCCCAATGAAGCATCATGTTTTAAGAGGTCCCAGTTGCTGTATATTGCCCGTCTAATGATGTCAGCTACGGGACTATACTTAAAGACGAAGGCTAATCTCTCGTCTTTTTCTCCGCCAATATTGTCCCTGAGGAGACTGGATCGAGGGCGAATAGCTGCTCGATGCAGTGCATCCAGTACAGTCCTCCTTGGGTAACCCCTCTCAACAAGTCTACCCACAAGTTGGTGGGCCTGCTTGAAAAAGTCCGTGTCGGTACTATTAATTCTACGCAATCGGACAAATTGTCCGTAAGGTACCGCATCTTTCACGGCGGGAGGATGGAAACTGGCCTGGTGGAGCAGCGAATTAGTGGCAGTGGGTTTACGGAAACCTGTTGTGTGCAGGTGGCCTTCAACCACGGAGACATGTACGTCGAGAAAGTCCAGACATCTGCCTCCGAAGTTGAAGGTGAACTTCATGTTCATATTATTAGTATCATTGAGGTACTGCACAAAACGTCCGCACTGCTCTTCGCTGCCCGACCAGACCAGGAACACATCGTCCACGTATCTAAGGAACCTGTGGATGTAGACAAGGAAGGGGTTACCCAAGGAGAAGATGCGCCAGGCAAGGGATGTGCGTCAAACCGGCTAGTCCCAGAGCTGAAACGAGATTTCGCCCATTATCGCACACCACCAGGCCGGGCTTGAGGCTCACCGGCAGCAACCACTCGTCGGTCTGTTGTTCTATACCCCGCCACAACTCCTGTGCGGTGTGGGGCCTGTCCCCCAAACATATGAGTTTCAGAACGGCCTGCTGACGTTTACCCCGGGCTGTGCTGAAGTTGGTGGTGAAGGTGTGTGGCTGACTGGATGAGCAGGTGGAAGAAGAGGAGGAGGAAGCGGAGTAGGAGGAGGAGGAGACAGGAGGCAAAGAATGTTGCCCTGCGATCCTTGGCGGCGGAAGGACGTGCGCCAAACAGCTCTCCGCCTGGGGCCCAGCCGCCACTACATTTATCCAGTGTGCAGTTAGGGAGATATAGCGTCCCTGGCCGTGCTTACTGGTCCACGTATCTGTGGTTAGGTGGACCTTGCCACAGATGGAGTTGCGCAGTGCACACTTGATTTTATCGGACACTTGGTTGTGCAGGGAAGGCAAAGCTCTCTTGGAGAAGTAGTGCCGGCTGGGAACAACATACTGTGGGACAGCAAGCGACATGAGCTGTTTGAAGCTGTCTGTGTCCACCAGCCTAAATGACAGCATTTCATAGGCCAGTAGTTTAGAAATGCTGGCATTCAGGGCCAGGGATCGAGGGTGGCTAGGTGGTAATTTACGCTTTCTCTCAAATGTTTGTGAGATGGAGAGCTGAACGCTGCCGTGTGACATGGTTGAGATGCTTGGTGACGCAGGTGGTGGTGTTGGTGGTTAATCCCATGTTTGCTGGGCGGCAGGTGCCAACGTTCCTCCAGAGGCGGAGGAAGAGGCCGAGGCGGCGGCAGCAGAAGAGGCCGGGGCGGCAGCAGCAGAAGAGTAGCAGGGGGAGCCTGAGTGACTTCCTTGTTTTTAAGGTGTTTACTCCACTGCAGTTCATGCTTTGCATGCAGGTGCCTGGTCATGCAGGTTGTGCTAAGGTTCAGAACGTTAATGCCTCGCTTCAGACTCTGATGGCACAGCGTGCAAACCACTCGGGTCTTGTCGTCAGCACATTGTTTGAAGAAGTGCCATGCCAGGGAACTCCTTGAAGCTGCCTTTGGGGTGCTCGGTCCCAGATGGCGGCGGTCAGTAGCAGGCGGAGTTTCTTGGCGGCGGGTGTTCTGATTTTGCCCACTGCTCCCTCTTTTGCTACGCTGTTGGCTCGGTCTCACCACTGCCTTTTCCTCCGAACTCTGAAAGTCAGTGGCACGACCTTCATTCCATGTGGGGTCTAGGACCTCATCGTCCCCTGCATCGTCTTCCACCCAGTCTTGATCCCTGACCTCCTGTTCAGTCTGCACACTGCAGAAAGACGCAGCAGTTGGCACCTGTGTTTCGTCATCATCAGAGACGTGCTGAGGTGGTATTCCCATGTCCTCATCATCAGTAAACATAAGTGGTTGTGCGTTAGTGCATTTTATCTCTTCCACCCCTGGGGAAGGGCTAGGTGGATGCCCTTGGGAAACCCTGGCAGCAGAGTCTTCAAACAGCATAAGAGACTGCTGCATAACTTGAGGCTCAGACAGTTTCCCTGATATGCATGGGAGTGATGTGACAGACTGATGGGCTTGGTTTTCAAGCGCCATCTGTGCGCTTTCTGCAGAAGACTGGGTGGGAGATAATGTGAAAGTGCTGGATGCACTGTCGGCCACCCAATTGACTAATGCCTGTACCTGCTCAGCCCTTACCATCCTTAGAACGGCATTGGGCCCCACCAAATATCCCTGTAAATTCTGGCGGCTACTGGGACCTGAGGTAGTTGGTACACTAGGACGTGTGGCTGTGGCAGAACGGCCACGTCCTCTCCCAGCACCAGAGGGTCCACTAACACCACCACGACCATGTCCACGTCCGCGTCCGCGTCCCTTATTAGATGTTTTCCTCATTGTTCCCGTTCACCACAATTTTGAAAATGGCAAATTTGGGAATACTTTTTCAACCCAGAACAAAAACTGTGCTTTTACGGTCACTACAAATAATTTGACCAGCTAAAACAGTACAGATTTGGTTGAACAGAAATGTGAGGCCTATTTTTTACGCGCTGTGTGACAGATATACCTTTAATCACAGAATTAGACTTGTATCTGCACGGTAGCGTGTGTGTTAAGTTTTTCAGAATGACACTATCAGCACCTTGAATCTAAGATATCCTTTTTGGGATAGATTTAAAGTAGGCCTGATATAGCAGAAACTATTAATTTTGAGAATGGCAAATTTGGGAATAGTTTTTCAACCCAGAACAAAAACTGTGCTTTTACGGTCACTAAATATAACTTGACCAGCTAAAACTGTACTGATTTGGAGGAATAGAAATGTCAGGCCTATTTTTTACACGCTGTGTGACAGATATACCTTTAATCACAGAATTAGACTTGTATCTGCACGGTAGCGTGTGTGTTAAGTTTTTCAGAATGACACTATCAGCACCTTGAATCTAAGATATCCTTTTTGGGATAGATTTAAAGTAGGCCTGATATAGCAGAAACTACTAATTTTGAGAATGGCAAATTTGGAAATAGTTTTTCAACCCAGAACAAAAACTGTGCTTTTACGGTCACTACAAATAACTTGACCAGCTAAAACAGTACTGATTTGGAGGAATATAAATGTCAGGTCTATTTTTTAGGCGCTGGGTGACAGGCTCAACTTGCCCCTGATGTAGTATATGGCCAAAAAATAACCACACTATTGATGGTTAAATGCACTTGGGTGACACAGGCTCAGCCTGCACCTGATGTAGTATATGGCCAAAAAATAACCACACTGTTGATGGTTAAATGCACTTGGGTGACACAGGCTCAGCCTGCACCTGATGTAGTATATGGCCAAAAAATAACCACACTGTTGATGGTTAAATGCACTTGGGTGACACAGGCTCAGCCTGCAGCTGATGTAGGATATAGCAAAAAATAACCACACTATTGATGGTTAAATGCACTTGGTGGTAGCTTGTGCTGTCGCACCACAAGCCACAAAATGGCCGCCGATCACCCCAGAAAAAAGTTATATAAATACGCTCTGGGCAGCCTAAAAAAAGTGAGCAATTCAATATTAGCACTTCAATGATCCACAGCTGGAGATCGATCCCTGAATTAAGTCTTTTGGAGGAGTTAATCTGCCTAATCTCGCCCTAACGTCGCAGCAGCAACCTCTCCCTATGCTTGAATCAGCAGAGTGACGTGCAGCGCTACGTGTCCCAAGCTTATATAGAGGCTGGGTCACATGCTGCACTGGCCAATCACAGCCATGCCAATAGTAGGCAAGGCTGTGATGGCCTCTTGGGGCAAGTAGTATGACGCTTGTTGATTGGCTGCTTTGCAGTCTTTCAAAAAGCGCCAAGAAAGCGCCGAACACCGAACCCGAACTTTTACGAAAATGTTCGGGTTCGGGTCCGTGTCACGGACACCCCAAAATTCGGTACGAACCCGAACTATACAGTTCGGGTTCGCTCATCCCTAATGCTGACCCATTCACTTGAATGGGTCCGCAATCCGGGAGATGCAGTGCGGAATGTAAGCACGATCGGAAGCACACAGAAGCACTATGGAGTGCTTCCGTGGTGTTTCTGTCCGTGCCTCCACACCGCCAAAAAATAGAACATGTTTTACAGTGCGGATGGATCACGGACCCATTCAAGTTGAATGGGTCTCGATCCGTCCCGGCTGCCGCACGGATGTTGACCGTGCATTGGGGACTGCAAATTGCGGTCCCCAATGCACGGAACGGCTGCACAATGGCCGTGTGCATAAGGCCGTAGTTCTATAAATATTGTAAATGCTATATTGGGAACCAGCATCTAAAGTGACATGTACCCAACCCCCTTCAGAATATGAAGTAGACTGCAACACAGTGCATGCAAATTGACTGTTAGGCCTCTTTCACACGGGCGTCATGGATTTGGGCCGGATAAGATGCGGGTGTGTCGCGGGAAAATGCCCGATTTTTCCGCACCAGTGCAAAACATTTTAATGCGTTTTGCACGCGTGTGAGAAAAATCTGCATGTTTGGTACCCAAACCTGAACTTTTTCACAGAAGTTCGGGTTTGGGTTAGGTGTTGTGTAGATTGTATTATTTTCCCTTATAACATAGTTATAAGGGAAAATAATATCATTCTTAATACAGAATGCTTAGTAAAATAGGGCTGGAGAGGTTAAAAAAATAAAAATACATTTTTAACTCACCTTAATCCACTTGTTGGCGCAGCCCGGCTTCTCTTCTTTCTTCTTCTTTGCTGTGCAGGAGGAAAAGGACCATGGTGATGGATCATGTGACGGACCATGTGATGAGCGCAGTTGTCACCACAGGTCCTTTTCCTCCTGCACAGCAAAGAAGAATAAAGAAGAGAAGCCGGGCTGCGCCAACAAGTGGATTAAGGTGAGTTAAATTATTTTATTTTATTTTTTAACCCCTCCAGCCCTATTTTACTAAGCATTCTGTATTAAGAATGCTATTTTTCCTTATAACCATGTTATAAGGGAAAATAATAATGATCGGGTCCCCATCCCGATCATCTCCTAGCAACCATGCATGAAAATCGCACCGCATCCGCACTTGCTTGCAAATTTTCACGCAGCCCCATTCACTTCTATGGGGCCTGCGTTGCGTGAAAAATGCACAAAATAGAGCATGCTGCGATTTTCACGCAAAGCACAAGTGATGCGTGAAAATCACCGCTCATGTGCACAGCCCCATAGAAATGAATGGGTCTGGATTCAGTGTGGGTGCAATGCGTTCACCTCACGCATTGCACCCGCGCGGAAATCAATGTGAAAGAGGCCTTAATCAGAATGATGATAGCCTCCTTGCTGTTTATTGCTGGAGAACCCAATAAATGACCCACCGACTATTTCTTCATTCTATCAAAATTCTCCTTTTGTAAATGAGTTTCCTGCAGCAGTACTATGTCAGGTTGCAACGAATCCAAATTTCCTGGTGCTTCATGGTAACAAATCAGTTTTTTTCCTAAAATGGCAGCGACATGTGTTACAAAGTGAAAGTAAGAAGCCAGGGAACAAGAGATCACCCATAATGCAGTGCAGCCAGCCAATCAGCAGCTAGCCAGCCCCTATGATGTCACAATGTCACAGCCCTATAAAAATCCGAATCCCGCCCGGACTCATACATTTTACAGTGAACTGAGCATAGGGAGAGATTTGTGCAAGGGACAGTGTTTAACAAAGCTTTAATTGTAGAATCTTGGATAGTGAGACTGCTGGGACAGTGTAGGGAGACTGCAGGAACAGTACAGGCTGTGTAATCAGAAGCTGAACAGATCCATAAGAGACAGCTCAGTTTGCATCAATCCCTGCACAGATATATCTAATTGAACAGTGTCCACCTTGTTGCATAGATAAGCAATTCTATTACTCCTTGCTTCTCAAATTGGGGTAAGTAATCTGTCTAATTCAACTGTTATTGGGGTGTCCCTTTTGTTTAATAGATACACAATTCTATTACAGTACTACTTGATACTCAAATTGGGGTCAATAACCTGCGTAATTTAACTGTTATTGGGGTGCCCACCATGTTTAATAGATAAGCAATTCTATTTCAGCTTGCTTCTCAAAGGGGGGTAAATAAGCTGTCTAATTTTCTCCTTGTTCAATAGATATGCAATTCTATTACACCTTGATTCTCAAATTGGGGTGAATAAAAACATTAGCAATAGTGATGAGTGGACCTGTGGATGTTCTGGTTTAACAGGTTCGGATAAACTTTGTCTCAAAGCTCTGTGGGGACCTGAACTTTGGGGCTGAAAAATGGCTGTGAAAAGTCAGCTGTATGAAGGTAAGGCGAGCACAGTGCGCTTGTGCTGTCTCCCTTCCTGCTCGCTGCTGCTATGTCTATGGCAAGCAGAAAGAGAGAAGGGAGACAGCAAGCACGCACTGTGCACACCTTCCCTTTAGGCATCATGCACACGACCGTATGTGTTTTGCGGTCCGCAAAAAATATGGATGATGTCCGTGTGCATTCCGTATTTTGCGGAACGGAACAGCTGGCCCCTAATAGAACAGTACTATCCTTGTCCGTAATGCGGACAATAATAGGACATGTTCTATTCTTTTGCGGAACGGACATCAGGAAACGGAATGCACATGGAGTACCTTCCATTTTTTGGGCGGACCCATTGAAATGAATGGGTCTGTATACAGTCTGCAAAAAAAACGGAACGGACACGGAAAGAAAATACGTTTGTGTGCATGAGCCCTTATACAGCTGATCGGCGGGATGCCTGGTGTTGGATCCCCGCCAATCTGATATTGATGACCTATACTGAGGATAGGTCATTAATATTAAAAGCCCAGAGAACCCTTTTAACAATTTTGAAAGAGTGTGCACCATTATCATGTACTGTATATGAGGTCAACTAGTTTTGTTATAAAAGAAACAAAATAAATAAAAGAAATACAATTGTTTACAAAAAAAGTGCCATAAAAAAATTATATAATACAATTGTTTACTTACCCGTTGATCACCTCCTTCTCTGCGAGGATCAAGTTTCTTTGCAAAGTGACGGAGGTTATCGTAATTATGAAAATTGCACAGAGATACTAAATCCTAGAATGAAAAAAGATATATTATTATAAGTTTCTCTTTCTTTGTCTATTTATAAACCTCTAGTGCAGGGGTGCACAACCTGCGACCCGCAGGCCGCATGCAGGCTCCGGAGACACAGTTTACAGTACCCATCCTGCTGGGCAGAAACACAGCTGATCGTGCTATCAGCCGTGTTTCTGCCCAGAGCGCAGCATAGCCCAGGAGCAGGTAAGGCACCCAGCTGTCAGTATCAGTGGGGGAACCGAGCAGAAGCCAGAAGCGGTTTATCAGCGCTTCTGCCTTCTCCTCAATGAGCGCTATGCAGGGTGTACCTGGCGATCACATGATTGCCAGGCGTCTTAGGGGCAGAGGAGCGCCGTAGACCCTGATCGGCTCTGCTTTGGTACAAAGCCCCCCCAGCAGGCTGGTTTCCACTGTAACTGGGGCTCCTTTGGATGCTCCACTTACAGTGGAAATAGTGCACAATAAAAAAAAAAAGTCTGTGTCCCCAAAGGTCTTTCATGGACCTTTTGGAGACAAATTATTTGGCAAATATATACAGGTCCTTCTCGAAAAATTAGCATATTGTGATAAAGTTCATTATTTTCTGTAATGTACTGATAAACATTAGACTTTCATATATTTTAGATTCATTACACACAACTGAAGTAGTTCAAGCCTTTTCTTGTTTTAATATTGATGATTTTGGCATACAGCTCATGAAAACCCAAAATTCCTATCTCCAAAAAATAGCATATTTCATCCGACCAATAAAAGAAAAGTGTTTTTAATACAAAGAAAAGTCAACCTTCAAATAATTAAGTTAAGTTATGCACTCAATACTTGGTCGGGAATCCTTTTGCAGAAATGACTGCTTCAATGCGGTGTGGCATGGAGGCAATCAGCCTGTGGCACTGCTGAGGTGTTATGGAGGCCCAGGATGCTTCGATAGCGGCCTTAAGCTCATCCAGAGTGTTGGGTCTTGCGTCTCTCAACTTTCTCTTCCCAATATCCCACAGATTCTCTATGGGGTTCAGGTCAGGAGAGTTGGCAGGCCAATTGAGCACAGTAATACCATGGTCAGTAAACCATTTACCAGTGGTTTTGGCACTGTGAGCAGGTGCCAGGTCGTGCTGAAAAATGAAATCTTCATCTCCATAAAGCTTTTCAGCAGATGGAAGCATGAAGTGCTCCAAAATCTCCTGATAGCTAGCTGCATTGTCCCTGCCCTTGATAAAACACAGTGGACCAACACCAGCAGCTGACATGGCACCCCAGACCATCACTGACTGTGGGTACTTGACACTGGACTTTTTTGGCATTTTGGCATTTCTCTCTCCCCAGTCTTCCTCCAGACTCAGTCCACTGCTTCCGCAGGTCCCCCAAGGTCTGGTATCGGTCCTACTCCACAATCTTCCTCAGGGTCTGGTCACCTCTTCTCGTTGTGCAGCGTTTTCTGCCACACTTTTTCCTTCACACAGACGTCCCACTGAGGTGCCTTGATACAGCACTCTGGGAACAGCCTATTCGTTCAGAAATTTCATTCTGTGTCTTACCCTCTTGCTTGAGGGTGTCAATGATGGCCTTCTGGACAGCAGTCAGGTCGGCAGTCTTACCCATGATTGTGGTTTTGAGTAATGAACCAGGCTGGGAGTTTTTAAAAGCCTCAGGAATCTTTTGCAGGTGTTTAGAGTTTATTAGTTGATTCAGATGATTAGGTTAATAGCTCGTTTAGAGAACCTTTTAATGATATGCTAATTTTTGGAGATAGGAATTTTGGGTTTTCATGAGCTGTATGCCAAAATCATCAATATTAAAACAAGAAAAGGCTTGAACTACTTCAGTTGTGTGTAATGAATCTAAAATATATGAAAGTCTAATGTTTATCAGTACATTACAGAAAATAATGAACTTTATCACAATATGCTAATTTTTCAAGAAGGACCTGTATATATAGTTCAAGAAAAATGGCGGCACTGGTTTAAATGAATACGAAAATAGGGTGCACGTCCCAAGGGGGATAGGCTTCTTACCCCGATGTATAAATCCGGAAAAACGAGCGGCACTCCAATGGATAAAAGTAAGTGAACCTTTATTCACCCAGGTGGTGCAACGTTTCGGCTCTACACTTGAGCCTTTTTCAAGCATAAATACAACTCAAGCCACAGCATTATATACAGGTGAATCAATTAGCATATAGAACATGTGATCACACTCCACCCAGTGGGTGTGTTACAAATTGTGACAATAATGTGTTGAGACAATATAAATATATATTATTGACATATAATGAAAAAAGTGCAAATCAAAAGAAAAAAAGGGGGTAGAAGAGACATGAATCATATATGTCATATATATTATGACCCTAGTAAACAAGCAAATGTCGATCAGAAACACAAAAACTGATTGATCAGTGTGCTAAAACTTATTCTAGCTTACAGGGGGGAAGAGCAAAAAGGAGGGGTGATCTTGCAGACATACCTAAGAAACAGGGAGACTTATATCATGCCGTTACTTGGCGTTGTTTACTTCCTATTGCGCAGGCGTGGCACAGCACCAATCAGGGATATGGATGGAAGGAAACGTCCGGCGTCATCAAACCAAGCCGGCGCTCGGACACCACTTCAGTGTCATCTTACCCAGTCTAGATGTTCCTCCCCAGGCGCATGTTCAATGAGAAAAGCATACTCTCTGCGCCATCTTACTCTCTGGAGGGATACCCTTGTTCCATGCTACTCAGTGTATCGCATCCAACCCACATTAAATCGGATATGCTTAACTCAGAAAGGCAGTGGGCTTCCTTGGAAACAGGGTGTCCACATGCACTACCCAGGCGAAAACCTGTCACAACCACGGTAACCGCGGTTTATGCAGAGATATCACCAAGGTTACTGAGCTGTCATCTCACCCGAGAGGGATCTCCTCTTGTGGGTACACAGATGCCACAGAGTGTATGTAACATGTTAAAGAATTATGCCACCTAGGCTGTTATACCATAATCAACCAATCCCACAGTGCTGGCCCAACCGGTCAGAATAGAATATATACATAGTCACAATGAAAAAAATATATATCAAAATAGGAAACAAAGGCATGTAGAACGACCCTCTCCTGAACAGTATGCTGCGACCACTCTATCCAGACTTGTCATTCCTCCTGAAGTTAATTGTATGTGATCTCTATGAGAAAAAGGAAAAATATAATTATTATTGAAGCAAGAAAAATTAAAAAAAATTGAGCTGTATAACTCTCTTAGTTTATACATGAAACACCGAGTTACACCCAGCCTAACACAGGAGGCAAACCACCCTCACAAAACCTCCCCAAAATTATATTCTACATTTAACCCATGGGGTTTCAGGCTATCCAATTTGTGGATCCAGTTGAGTTCTCTACGTTTCAGTATCCTTGGCCTATCCCCACCTCGTCTGGGTTGAGGTATATGGTCTACTATCCAACACCTCAGATCGCGTTCCCTGTGTTTAACCTCTGCAAAATGCTTGGATACCGGTAGATCCATTCGTTTTTTCCGGATACTCAAGCGATGGTTATTGAGGCGGGTCTTAAATTCAGTCGTCGTCTCACCTACATATAATAAATTACACGGGCAGGATAATACATAGACGACATAGCTGGAATCACAGGTTAGATGAAATGAAATTCCAAAAGATTCACCAGTACCAGGGTGTATAAAATTCCTCCCCTTGCAAATGTACTTGCAATTAACGCAATAAAGGCAGGGAAAAGCAACCCAAGCCTGATTGTGTTAATGTGGTCTGTCTCAGAGGCCCTTTTGAGCCAATGTCAGCTTTAACTAACTGATCCTTCAGGTTTCTGGATCGACGTAGGAGAGAAGAGGAGGACTTTGAAATTCTGGAATTTCCTTGAAGCATGAGCCTAATAGACCCCAGTGCTTCCTCAGAATCCTATTTATTGAGGAGCTATGCTCACTGTATACTGAAATAAACGGAATTCTATCCACCTTGCGGACAGCCTTCCGTTTAGTCAGTAATTCGGTCCTATCCAGATCATGGACTCTATCAATGTGCTCTTTTAGCAACCGTTTGGGATAACCCCTTTCCTGAAATTTAAGGGCCATAGATTTTTTACACTGTGAAATAGGTGATATTGAGGCCAATCTGCAGTCTTTTTTATCACCAGAAGATTTTACTAAATACATGGATGATACAACCACTCAAATGAAGCAGTTCCAGCTGGAATCAGAGGAGAATAAAAGAACCAAGTGGTGTAGAGATACAGATGGCTATAAAATAGGCAACGTCTATAATTGGCAAAATGAGAGACAATACAGCACCCAGCAAAGGGATGTGAGGAGACGGAGGAAAACAACTCGGGCACCTCCAAATGATGAGCAGTCTTTTTTAGACAAATCTCCACAAATGCCGGAAAGACACGGCGACGTATCAGGAGAGGTGGTCGTAGACACGGAAGGGCCAGGCAGACTACGGAGCAACAAGAATCGGCTCGTGGCAACCAAGATGACTGCAGGGAGTAGAAAATGACTGTAGTCAACTTATCCTCCAAAGAATTAACCTCTGCTCAAGTGAGTGTCCTGACAAAGGGATTCTCATTCTGTCCTAGTTCACGCATAGATTGGTTTGAGTTGGAATCTAATTTATTTTCTTTTTTCCGCCGTATTAAATTAAGAATATGGTTTCATAAAAAGGATGCAGTTGTGAAGCCCCAGATGAGTGAGTTCACTCTGGGGTCTCTCAACTTATTCCAAAGGAGCAATTTTTTACCAGCTGTCAATGAACCTGCAGTGGAGGCTTATATCAGTGCTGTCCGACGTGGGGTTTCTGAGCTCCGGTCAGCCTCCTCGGAGGACCTGGACTTCAGATACCCCAATCTGACTACCACTGAGGTTGAGGCTCTAAAATCCCTTACATCCGACCCCACCCTCACTTTGAAACCGGCTGATAAGGGGGGTGCGGTCGTAGTAATGGATACCGATAAGTATGTACATGAAATCATGCGACAACTGGGGGACCCACAGGTTTATAGGGCCCTTGACTCTGATCCAAAATTTATGATAATTGGTATCATACGCAGGTGTCTGAGGGAGGCTTTAACCGCTGGCATTATCGATGGGGGTCTTTGTGAGTTTCTTGAGGTAGCACATCCAGTCACTCCTGTGATATATGTGCTGCCCAAGATCCACAAGACCCTCATCGATCCCCCGGGACGCCCGATTGTCTCGGATACTGATTCAATCTTCAGCGGCATAGCTGTCTTTCTTGACAAAGTCCTGCAAGGTTTTTCAATAGGTGGGTCTTCTTACATACAAGATACATCTGATTTTCTTGTCAAGCTTCAGGACATAGATTTATCACAGGTACCCTCAGTAATACTCGCATCATTCGATGTTACGTCATTATATACCTTAATAGTACACGAGAAGGGTATCCAGTCAGTGGAAAAAATGTTAATGATGTCCTCATACACTCCGCATGCTTCCGAATTTATCATTGATTTGCTAAAGATTGTGCTTCAATATAACTACTTTTTATTTAAAGACACCTTTTATTTGCAACAACGGGGTGTGGCCATGGGGTCTCACGTGGCCCCCACTTATGCAAATATTTTTATGCGTTGCTATGAGGAGGATGTCGTCTATTTGTCCCACCACTTCAGACATGTGCTGAGGTGGTGGAGATACATCGACGACATCTTCCTCATATGGACAGGTTCTGAGGCCGAATTGGCTGATTTTCATGGCTTTCTCAATAGCCATGATCCGGATTTGCAGTTTACCCTCATTCATTCCAAAACTGAGATCCAGTTTCTGGACACTAAGGTAGTGTTCAAAGAAGGTGTGTTACACACCGAGTTATATACGAAACCCACCGATACCAACACTTTCTTGTGTTTTAATAGCTCTCATCCAAGGAAAATGATCCAATCTTTGCCCTTCTCCCAGTTCCTTAGGGTTAAGCGAGTAGTGTCGGAGGAGACTAAACTAGATGCGACCCTGGATTCTATGGCCCTTAAATTTCAGGATAGGGGTTATCCCAAACGGTTGCTAAAAGAGCACATTGATAGAGTCCATGATCTGAATAGGACCGAATTACTGACTAAACGGAAGGCTGTCCGCAAGGTGGATAGAATTCAGTTTATTTCAGTATACAGTGAGCATAGCTCCTCAATAAATAGGATTCTGAGGAAGCACTGGGGTCTATTAGGCTCATGCTTCAAGGAAATTCCAGAATTTCAAAGTCCTCCTCTTCTCTCCTACGTCGATCCAGAAACCTGAAGGATCAGTTAGTTAACCACCTCCGGACCGCCTAACGCAGATTCGCGTTCTGGAGGTGGCAGCGCTGCGCACAATCACGCATATACGCGTCATCTCGCGAGACGCGAGATTTCCTGTGAACGCGCGCACACAGGCGCGCGCGCTCACAGGAACGGAAGGTAAGAGAGTTGATCTCCAGCCTGCCAGCGGCGATCGTTCGCTGGCAGGCTGGAGATGTGTTTTTTTTTAACCCCTAACAGGTATATTAGACGCTGTTTTGATAACAGCGTCTAATATACCTGCTACCTGGTCCTCTGGTGGTCCCCTTTGTTTGGATCGACCACCAGAGGACACAGGTAGCTCAGTAATATGTTGCACCAAGCACCACTACACCCCCCCCCTGTCACTTATTAACCCCTTATTCACCCTTGATCACCCCTGATCACCCCATATAGACTCCCTGATCACCCCCCTGTCATTGATTACCCCCCTGTCATTGATCAACCCCCTGTAAAGCTCCATTCAGATGTCCGCATGATTTTTACGGATCCACTGATAGATAGATCGGATCCGCAAAACGCATACAGACGTCTGAATGGAGCCTTACAGGGGCGTGATCAATGACTGTGGTGATCACCCCATATAGACTCCCTGATCACCCCCCTGTCATTGATTACACCCCTGTCATTGATCAACCCCCTGTAAAGCTCCATTCAGATGTCCACATGATTTTTACGGATGTACTGATAGATGGATCGGATCCGCAAAACGCATACGGACGTCTGAATGGAGCCTTACAGGGGCGTGATCAATGACTGTGGTGATCACCCCATATAGACTCCCTGATCACCCCCCTGTCATTGATTACCCCCCTGTCATTGATCAACCCCCTGTAAAGCTCCATTCAGATGTCCGCATGATTTTTACGGATCCACTGATAGATGGATCGGATCCGCAAAACGCATACGGACGTCTGAATGGAGCCTTACAGGGGCGTGATCAATGACTGTGGTGATCACCCCATATAGACTCCCTGATCACCCCCCTGTCATCGATTACCCCCCTGTCATTGATCAACCCCCTGTAAAGCTCCATTCAGATGTCCGCATGATTTTTACGGATCCACTGATAGATGGATCGGATCTGCAAAACGCATACGGACGTCTGAATGGAGCCTAACAGGAGCGTGATCAATGACTGTGGTGATCACCCCATATAGACTCCCTGATCACCCCCCTGTCATTGATTACCCCCCTGTCATTGATCAACCCCCTGTAAAGCTCCATTCAGATGTCCGCATGATTTTTACGGATCCACTGATAGATGGATCGGATCCGCAAAACGCATACGGACGTCTGAATGGAGCCTTACAGGGGCGTGATCAATGACTGTGGTGATCACCCCATATAGACTCCCTGATCACCCCCTGTCATTTATTACACCCCTGTCATTGATCAACCCCCTGTAAAGCTCCATTCAGATGTCCGCATGATTTTTACGGATCCACTGATAGATGGATCGGATCCGCAAAACGCATACGGACGTCTGAATGGAGCCTTACAGGGGCGTGATCAATGACTGTGGTGATCACCCCATATAGACTCCCTGATCACCCCCCTGTCCTTGATTACACCCCTGTCATTGATCAACCCCCTGTAAAGCTCCATTCAGATGTCCACATGATTTTTACGGATCCACTGATAGATGGATCGGATCCGCAAAACACATACAGGCGTCTCCCTGGAGCCTTCCAGGGGGGGTGATCACCCCATATAGACTCCCTGATCACCCCCCTGTCATTGATCACCCCCCCCTGTCATTGATCACCCCCCTGTCAGGCTGCATTCAGATGTCCGTATGATTTTTACGGATCCACGGATACATGGATCGGATCCGCAAAACACATACGGACATCTGAATGGAGCCTTACAGGGGGGTGATCAATGACAGGGGGGTGATCACCCCATATAGACTCCCTGATCACCCCCCTGTCATTGATCACCCCCCTGTCATTGATCACCCCTCTGTAAGGCTCCATTCAGACATTTTTTTGGCCCAAGTTAGCGGAATTTTTTTTTTTTTTCTTACAAAGTCTCCTATTCCACTAACTTGTGTCAAAAAATTAAATCTCACATGAACTCACCATACCCCTCACGGAATCCAAATGCGTAAAATTTTTTAGACATTTATATTCCAGACTTCTTCTCACGCTTTAGGGCCCCTAGAATGCCAGGGCAGTATAAATACCCCACATGTGACCCCATTTCGGAAAGAAGACACCCCCAGGTATTCCGTGAGGGGCATATTGAGTCCATGAAAGATTGAAATTTTTGTCCCAAGTTAGCGGAAAGGGAGACTTTGTGAGAAAAAAATAAAAAATATCAATTTCCGCTAACTTGTGCCAAAAAAAAAAAATTTCTATGAACTCGCCATGCCCCTCATTGAATACCTTGGGGTGTCTTCTTTCCAAAATGGGGTCACATGTGGGGTATTTATACTGCCCTGGAATTCTAGGGGCCCCAAAGCGTGAGAAGAAGTCTGGTATCCAAATGTCTAAAAATGCCCTCCTAAAAGGAATTTGGGCACCTTTGCGCATCTAGGCTGCAAAAAAGTGTCACACATCTGGTATCGCCGTACTCAGGAGAAGTTGGGGAATGTGTTTTTGGGTGTCATTTTACATATACCCATGCTGGGTGAGAGAAATATCTTGGTCAAATGCCAACTTTGTATAAAAAAATGGGAAAAGTTGTCTTTTGCCAAGATATTTCTCTCACCCAGCATGGGTATATGTAAAATGACACTCCAAGACACATTCCCCAACTTCTCCTGAATACAGCGATACCACATGTGTGACACTTTTTTGCAGCCTAGGTGGGCAAAGGGGCCCATATTCCAAAGAGCACCTTTAGGATTTCACAGGTCATTTACCTACTTACCACACATTAGGGCCCCTGGAAAATGCCAGGGCAGTATAACTACCCCACAAGTGACCCCATTTTGGAAAGAAGACACCCCAAGGTATTCCGTGAGGGGCATGGCGAGTTCCTAGAATTTTTTATTTTTTGTCACAAGTTAGTGGAAAATGATGATTTTTTTTTTTTCTTACAAAGTCTCATATTCCACTAACTTGTGACAAAAAATAAAAACTTCCATGAACTCACTATGCCCATCAGCGAATACCTTGGGGTGTCTTCTTTCCAAAATGGGGTCACTTGTGGGGTAGTTATACTGCCCTGGCATTCTAGGGGCCCAAATGTGTGGTAAGGAGTTTGAAATCAAATTCTGTAAAAAATGACCAGTGAAATCCGAAAGGTGCTCTTTGGAATATGGGCCCCTTTGGCCACCTAGGCTGCAAAAAAGTGTCACACATCTGGTATCTCCGTATTCAGGAGAAGTTGGGGAATGTGTTTTGGGGTGTCATTTTACATATACCCATGCTGGGTGAGAGAAATATCTTGGCAAAAGACAACTTTTACCATTTTTTTTATACAAAGTTGTCTTTTGCCAAGATATTTCTCTCACCCAGCATGGGTATATGTAAAATGACACCCCAAAACACATTCCCCAACTTCTCCTGAATACGGAGATACCACATGTGTGACACTTTTTTGCAGCCTAGGTGGGCAAAGGGGCCCACATTCCAAAGAGCACCTTTCGGATTTCACCAGCCATTTTTTACAGAATTTGATTTCAAACTCCTTACCACACATTTGGGCCCCTAGAATGCCAGGGCAGTATAACTACCCCACAAATGACCCCATTTTGGAAAGAAGACATCCCAAGGTATTCGCTGATGGGCATAGTGAGTTCATGGAAGTTTTTATTTTTTGTCACAAGTTAGTGGAATATGAGACTTTGTAAGAAAAAAAAAAAAAATCATCATTTTCCGCTAACTTGTGACAAAAAATAAAAAGTTCTATGAACTCACTATGCCCATCAGCGAATACCTTAGGGTGTCTACTTTCCGAAATGGGGTCATTTGTGGGGTGTTTGTACTGTCTGGCCATTGTAGAACCTCAGGAAACATGACAGGTGCTCAGAAAGTCAGAGCTGCTTCAAAAAGCGGAAATTCACATTTTTGTACCAAAGTTTGTAAACGCTATAACTTTTACCCAAACCATTTTTTTTTACCCAAACATTTTTTTTTTATCAAAGACCTGTAGAACAATAAATTTAGAGCAAAATTTCTATATGGATCTCGTTTTTTTTGCAAAATTTTACAACTGAAAGTGAAAAATGTCATTTTTTTGCAAAAAAATCGTTAAATTTCGATTAATAACAAAAAAAGTAAAAATGTCAGCAGCAATGAAATACCACCAAATGAAAGCTCTATTAGTGAGAAGAAAAGGAGGTAAAATTCATTTGGGTGGTAAGTTGCATGACCGAGCAATAAACGGTAGGTATAAGTAGTGTAGGTCAGAAGTGTAAAAAGTGGCCTGGTCTTTCAGGGTGTTTAAGCCCTAGGGGCTGAGGTGGTTAAAGCCGACATTGGCTCAAAAGGGCCTCTGAGACAGACAACATTAACACAATCAGGCTTGGGTTGTTTTCCCTGCCTTAATTGCGTTAATTGCAAGTACATTTGCAAGGGGAGGAATTTTATACACCCTGGTACTGGTGAATCTTTTGGAATTTGATTTCATCTAACCTGTGATTCCAGCTATGTCGTCTATGTATTATCCTGCCCATGTAATTTATTATATGTAGGTGAGACGACGACTGAGTTTAAGACCCGCCTCAATAACCATCGCTTGAGTATCCGGAAAAAACGTATGGATCTACCGGTATCCAAGCATTTTGGAGAGGTTAAACACAGGGAACGCGATCTGAGGTGTTGGATAGTAGACTATATACCTCAACCCAGACGAGGTGGGGATAGGTCAAGGATACTGAAACGTAGAGAACTCAACTGGATCCACAAATTGGATAGCCTGAAACCCCATGGGTTAAATGTAGAATATAATTTTGGGGAGGTTTTGTGAGGGTGGTTTGCCTCCTGTGTTAGGCTGGGTGTAACTCGGTGTTTCATGTATACACTAAGAGAGTTATACAGCTCAATTTTTAAAATTTTTCTTGCTTCAATAATAATTTTATTTTTCCTTTTTCTCATAGAGATCACATACAATTAACTTCAGGAGGAATGGCAAGTCTGGATAGAGTGGTCGCAGCATACCGTTCAGGAGAGGGTCGTTCTACATGCCTTTGCTTCCTATTTTTATTTTTTTATTTTTTCATTGTGACTATGTATATATTCTATTCTGACCGGTTGGGCCAGCACCGTGGTATTGGTTGATTATGGTATAACAGCCTAGGTGGCATAATTCTTTAACATGTTACATACACTCTGTGGCATCTGTGTACCCACAAGAGGAGATCCCTCTCGGGTGAAATGACAGCTCAGTAACCTTGGTGATATCTCTGCATAAACCGCGGTTACCGTGGTTGTGACAGGTTTTCGCCTGGGCAGTGCATGTGGACACCCTGTTTCCAAGGAAGCCCACTGCCTTTCTGAGTTGCGCATATCCGATTTAATGTGGGTTGGATGCGATACACTGAGTAGCATGGAACAAGGGCATCCCTCCAGAGAGTAAGATGGCGCAGAGAGTATACTTTTCTCATTGAGCATGCGCCTGGGGAGGAACATCTAGGCTGGGTAAGATGACACTGAAGTGGCGTCCGAGCGCTGGCTTGGTTTGATGACGCCGGACGTTTCCTTCCATCCATATCCCTGATTGATGCTGTGCCACGCCTGCGCAATAGGAAGTAAACAACGCTAAGTAACGGCATGATACAAGTCTCCCTGTTTCTTAGGTATGTCTGCAAGATCACCCCTCCTTTTTGCTCTTGCCCCCTGTAAGCTAGAATAAGTTTTAGCACACTGATCGATCAGTTTTTGTGTTTCTGATCGACATTTTCTTGTTTACTAGGGTCATAATATATATGACATGTATGATTCATGTCTCTTCTACCCCCTTTTTTTCTTTTGATTTGACTTTTATCATTATATGTCAATAATATATATTTATATTGTCTCAACACATTATTGTCATGATTTGTAACACACCCACTGGGTGGAGTGTGATCACATGTTCTATATGCTAATTGATTCACCTGTATATAATGCTGTGGCTTGAGTTGTATTTATGCTTGAAAAAGGCTCAAGTGTAGAGCCGAAACGTTGCACCACCTGGGTGAATAAAGGTTCACTTACTTTTATCCATTGGAGTGCCGCTCGTTTTTCCGGATTTTTATATATATATATATATATATAGAGGAAAATTCAAGGCAGCACTCCTAGTATAGCTGTTTGGGTGCCAGCGGCGACAACACCTTACCAAGGTGTGCAATGTAGAATAAAGAATGACACCGCAGCACGTCCGTTGAAGTGAAAAAAGTAGGACCCTTTTTCTAGAAAAAATCTTTACGCCATTTACTAAATTGTCTCCATCATACTTGCGTGATACTGAGCATTTTTTGCAGGAAATTAAAATTCTGCATTCAGAAAAAGATGATTTACTTGTTACCTTTGATGTATGTAATTTATACACATCAATATCACATGAGAAAGGTCTGAAAGCAATTGATACATTGTTACAACCAAGTCATTACAACAATGCAGAATGTGAATTTTTCTTGACATTATTGAGGATTGTTCTAGAACAAAATTACTTTTTATTTCAGGATTCTTTTTATCAGCAGCGGCGTGGGACCGCGATGGGATCGAACGTCGCACCGCCGTACGCAAATTGTTATATGGCACAATTCGAGACGGATTTCGTCTATACTAATGATTTCTATAGAAAACACTGCAAATTCTGGCGTCGTTTTATCGATGACATTATTTGCGTATCGCGCGGCGACGTTCGATCCCTTCAACAATTTACTCTTCACCTCAATTCTGTCTGGCCTGAGTTGAAATTCACTCTGCATTTTGATGTACAAAAAATTTCTTTCCTAGACACGTGGGTAATTAAGGGAGACACAGGTGGGTTATACACGGATCTATTTACAAAAAATACAGATCGAAATAGCTTACTCATGTATACTAGCAACCACCCAGCAGCCACAAAAAAATCCCTCCCCTTTTCCCAATTTCAAAGGGTTAAGCGCATAGTGGGCACAGCTGAATTATGTAAGGAAAGATTAGACGAAATGAGCCAGAAATTTAAGGAGAGAGGTTATCCCGATCACTTATTAAAAGAACAAAGGAACCGAGTTGAGATAAAACAACAGGATAAGCCCCTAAAAGAACCACGGATTCCACTTGTAATTCAGTATCATCCATGGTCTCAGAGATTGAGAGGGATAATAAATAAACATTGGAATGTAGTGTCAAAGTCATACCCACAAGTAGTGGAGTTTAAACTACCACCTATGATGTGCTTCAAAAGAGCCACAAATATACGTGATAAGATAGTACGGGCTGACATTGGAAGTAGTAAAACTGCATCTATACAGAGAGTACTGGCTACTCCTAAAATGGGAACTTTTCCCTGCTTAAATTGCGTACACTGCTCTAGTGTGATTAAGGGTACACACTTTACACATCCACAATCTGGCGAACGCATACCTATAAAAAAATTTTTTACCTGTGACAGTCGTTTTGTTATATATATTTTAAAGTGCCCCTGTGGTCTATTGTACGTGGGAGAGACTTCCACTAGGATGAAAGACAGACTTAGTAACCACAAGTCCACCATCCGCAAGCAAAATTTATTATTTCCTGTACCATTCCACTTCCATGCACATAGACACACAGTGGCACAGTTGCGTTACCAGATTATAGACAGTGTACCCCTTCCACGTCGGGGTGGAGATAGGAACAAGTTATTGCTGCAGAGGGAGGCTTATTGGATACATCGATTACGAACGATTGAGCCCCACGGACTCAACCGGGAGTATAATGTACAAAGCTTCCTCTGATAGATCACCTTGGTATAATAATATTTTTCTCAGGATAATAATTTTTCTATAATGTTATATTTTTGAGTATTGCAATAGTGCAATTAAAAACAAATAAAAAACTTTAAAACAAAAAATAAAAATAAAAAAGAAAAAAGAAAATAATGAAAATAATAATTTTTTGACAAAAATATCCTTTGTAAGAAAATAAATGGATTTTTTTCTATATATTATTTACAGCGAACATAATGAAGGAAGAAAGAAGTAAGGAACAAACTAAAGTGAATTTAAAGGAACTCATATGTTTTTGTTTTAACACTGATTGGTGGGTGTGGTTTTCTGTGTGATGTCATTTCTCTGTGTTTGGGCGCTCTATTTAAACATGAAATGTTCTTTGTATGAGGATAAGTCTGAGGAAGGTGCGGCAGCACCGAAACGCACGCGTCACTTATTGCCTGTACATGTGACTGAATAAATACAAAGAAAGAATTATCAACAGCGAGTGCCGGTCTTTTTCATTGATTGATTATATATATATATATATATATAATCAATGAAAAAGACCGGCACTCGCTGTTGATAATTCTTTCTTTGTATAAGTCTGAGGAAGGTGCGGCAGCACCGAAACGCACGCGTCACTTATTGCCTGTACATGTGACTGAATAAATACAAAGAAAGAATTATCAACAGCGAGTGCCGGTCTTTTTCATTGATTCTACATTGGGACGCCATCCCATAGACTCGTGCACCGTGACCATATACAGCAGTGCCGACCTGTGATTATTATATTATATATATATATATATATATTAAAAATTAAAAAAAATTGAAAACACAATAAAATAAAAAAATACAAATAAAGAGGGGGAAAAAAGAAAAAATTGCTAAATAAAAAAAAAGTCAGTGTCCCCAGAGGTCTTTAAGAGACCTCTTGGGGGACATATTGTGTGAAAAATATATTTTTTTTAAAAATAAAATAAAATAAAGTATAAGTAAAAGAAAAAATGAAAAGGAAAAAAGTGTAAAATAAAATTATTCACTGTCCCCCAATGGTCTTATTATGACCTCTTGGGGGACATATTATGTGGCAAAAATATATTTTAAAATTAAGTAATAAAAAGATTTATAAAAAAAAAATACTAAATAAAAATACAAATAAAAGGAAAAAAAAGAGAAAAGTGTAAAATAAAAAGTCAGTGTCAACCAATAATCTTTTTGAAGCAGAAATATATTTAAAAAAATAAGATAAAAAAATAATAAAAGAAACCAAAACCATCACCATTTTCACCCCATTCACGTGAAACTATACATATTATATATTAAAGTGATTCAACACAAAATAGGGAACTAATTATAATAATTTGCATATTTAAAGAATGAGCTATAGCAGGGGTCAGCAACCTCCGGCGCTCCAGCTGTTGCAAAACTACAATTCCCAGCATGCTCCATTCATTTCTGTGAGAGTTCTGAGAAGAGCAGAAGAAGTATGCATGCTGGGAGTTGTAGTTTTACAACATCTGGAGTGCCGGAGGTTGCCTACCCCTGAGCTATAGTTTTAATAAAAATGACTTTTTAAAAACAATTTTCCCCATAACAGTGGTGTGCTAAGGGGCGAGGGCGTGGGGGGCAGTAGTATAGTGGGATATGTCTCGTCAAACTCAAAGTGACAGGTGCCCCGCCCCTTTTTCACACCATGACTCTTCCCAGAAACGCCCTAACCCCGCCCAGATCCGCCCATTTCTCTCCCCTCGCCGCCCCAAACCACGCCTAAATGCCTCCCACTTTTATATGATTTTCATATCATTTTATATGGTTTAATATAAATTTTATATCAAATGATAAGATTTTTATATCACTTTATAAGTCCTTATCAAATGATAAGCTTTAATTAACATTTTATATCCCATTTATAACATTTTGATACAGTTTTATGTCATTTTGTGATTTGATATCACTTTGATATCATTTTGAAATGCCTTTTATATATTGGCATGCCCGGACATGGTCAAAAGACGTATACTACACGGCCGAGCGTCTTTTAATTCTAATAGCAAAAAAAAAAAAAAAAGGATGACAAAATTTAAATCATTTTAAAAAATGTTAGGAATTTAATTATAATGCTATACCATGTAAATTAAAAGCGCTCTTATAACTGCAGTCTTTCATATACAGCTTACAGTGTATGTATGTCTATAAAAAAGTAAGTTCAATTTAACTCCATTGTGAGTGCCTGAGTGTAATTTAACTCCCACCACACTGGACAGCTGAGTCAACACACTGAATTTGAATTAAAAACCTGAAATGACTTACCTGAAACTCACGGTCCAAATCAAACTTTTAATTTCCTACAAGACCACACACATGAGTTTCAGGTCGCAGCTGTGACAAACTGAGATGTGTTAATTTTCTCGGGATCTGTCTATAGCACCTGAAACTCACGGTCCATACATCCTAACATCAAACTTTTCATTTCCTACAAGGCCCCAGACATGCTTTCAGGTCACAGCTGTGACAACCTGAGAGGGGTTAATTTTCTCGCCAACACCTATTGCATATGCTAATGTTAAGAAAAAAGGCTTAATATAAATGTTATATCAAATGATAAGCTTTACATATCACTTTATAAGTCCTTATCAAATGATAAGCTTTTATTAACACTTTATATCCAATTTATAACATTTTGATACGGTTTTATACCACTTTTATATCATTTTGTGATTTGATATCGCTTTGATATAATTTTGATATTACTTTTATATATTGGCATGCCCGGGTATGTCCAAAAGACGTATACTACACGGCCGGGCGTCTTTTAAAGGGAATCTGTCACCTGCTTTTACCATTTTAAGCTGGCACCATCGCTATGTTGACTAAAGTACCTTATTTCCAGCAGTCTTCTTTTTACTTTATTTCGTTTTGTAGTTTTGATATAAAAGCGCTTTTTATGTTATGCTAATTAGGGTCCAAGGTGCCCGCAGGCGCAGTACTGCCAGCGGCCTGCGCGATCATCAACCTCCTGAGGGCAACAGCCTCAAAAGTCTCACTGGGCATGCGCCAAGCCCAGTGATGTGACATGAGCGCTGTTGCCCTCAGGACGTTGATGATCGCGCAGGCGCAGGCCGCTGGCAGTACTGCGCCTGCGCGAGTTTTCTGGCCGCAGACAGGAAGAAGGACGGGGCATTTCTATAAGGTAGACTATGACGTGGGGAGGGGGCGGAACCGTTTGCCAGGGCTGTGGGAGGTTATTTGATGATCAGGAGGCGTTCTTGGAATTCAAATTAAGGCGGGCTGGGCACTGCAGGGGGGCGTCACTGGGCTCCGGAGAGTGAAAAAAACGCCCCTCTGGGCACCTTGGACCCTAATTAGCATAACATAAAAAGCGCTTTTATATCAAAACTACAAAACGAAATAAAGTAGAAAAGAAGACTGCTGGAAATAAGGTACATTAGTCAACATAGCGATGGTGCCAGCTTAAAATGGTAAAAGCAGATGACAGATTCCCTTTAATTATAATAGCAACCATAAAAATCAAGGATATCAAAATTTAAATAATTAAAAAAAAAGTTTTATTAATTTTTCTTTATTTACAACACGTCAACTTACATTTTGAACAACCACTTAGGGACCGACAAGTTTGTGTGTAATTACAACAGCGTATACATAATTGTTTCATGCGCGTCGCTACAAAGGAGCGCACAACACAATAATTTTTTCTAAGATCACTTTCAAAAGGTATTCCTTTAGCTATACAATGTAAGATATAGATGCAGTAATGGCCGCAGTCCGAACTAGTGATGTCCTGGATTTGTCTGTTTTGATACCTTATAGTCTTAGAATTTTTGTATAAAAATTTTATAAATTCAGCAGGAAATAGCTCACTCGACGGCGATAATCCATAACTATCAAAAAATATAGATACGTCATCAGGCTGTAATATAATTAAAATCCAGTGTCGTCCCTGCTTATATGAATTGTCCGTATTTACAATGTAGGCTGCCGGGCGGTTGATGATTTTATTTTTAGGTAATAAATCGCACGGAAATACACCTTTAAGTATGTGACGGGCGTGAAAGTCGGTTTTAATAACACGGGTAATTTCATAATTATTCATTTTTACTGAAAATCATATAAAACTTCCCTTCTATTATTTATTTCAATAATGTTTTCATAAACTGAATACACAATCATGTTAATAGTGTTTACAACCGGCTCAGCAAATCTAATTTCAGCTCTGAAATCTAATTTTCAGCGCTTTTTACTAGCGAGAAATGACCGCCAGGTTCTGGATCCGGTGATAAATCAAAAGCGAACAATGTATAGCCGTTCAAAAAATTCGGACCGGTCCACGGATTTTTACCTGGGTACATTTGGATTCTCAACATCCTGCTTACAGTAAGCTCTTAGCTCTTCCTGAAAATTAAAGGTGTAATTTTTATGTTCTTCGTACCACACCATTAATTCTTTTTTCTCAAAGTTTTTTTCTTACAAAACGCGTTATCACTAAGTGATAGGTTTCTATGCGTTTCAAAGCACGTCCCTGAACGACAAAGCACCATGCATATCGGGCACCGTACATTATCGTCCTGATCAACACAATCCGTCCGCTGACACGCTTTGCAAAACTGTATACAGCCGTGTTGGTGTTTATTGTTGTATACAGAGCAGCACCGGATGCATAAATATTTGGCTCCGATAAAAGCTTTTAGATTTTTAATGCCGTAATAATGATTTTCATGATGCAGTATATAAGCTGTCTTTTCTTTAGTGGTATTGCCTGTATGATAACGCCACTGGCCCCTATTGTGATACAAAACTTTAATTGCTATGTTTAAATATTTTTCAAACTCAACAATTTTGCTAAAAGATACCAAACGCCCTTCGGTTATTTGTAAATCGCGATGCAGTTGTTGGGCTTTCGCTAACAACAAATCACTGACAAATATCTGGTGTAGGGTATACGTTCCACCTATCAAAATTATATCACTGTCGTCGGGAACGCTATGAAAATCTGGAAAAGCTAATACTTTATTATTTCACAAGAAGGGAAAAAGGGAGGGGGAAACTACAACCTATATTAAAATTCTAGAACACCACCTAACCACAATATGAGTCAGTTCAAGATGACGCATGAAGCCGCATGGCGCGGTGACGCTCAAATGTGGATAGGGTCACTAGAAAGTCCACTGCTGGTGCGTTACTAGAGGCTGCATCGCTAGGCCAACCGGCCGTGTTGGATCCACTCAGCCTGGAGTATGCACCGTGTTGCGGACAGGGTGCTCTGTTCCAATACCAGCTAGATGTGCCCTGGACTAAAATTAATGTACTAATCCATTGATAAACATCTGCCCGTAGAAGCCGACCTCAATAGGAACCATCTGTTCAGTGATGAACCAGATGTCTGAGTGCCGGTCCTACAAGCACGAATCAAGGGACACTAGTCTAAGCTGGATGGAGCAAAAAGGGCTTGATCGCGACTGCTCATCAACTGCAGAGGGCTGGGATGCCACAGACCTCAACTGCAGTGTGAGCGCAATACAAGTAGCATGTATAAAACATGAGTTCGTCCCCACTCATCGCTCGACGCGTTTCGCCATGTGTGGCTCGTCAGGAGCATAAAGATGTGGGTATGAGACAAACAAAGTAAGCTGCTGAACCCCCGTAACAGAGGCTGCAGCTGTCAGCACAGAGTGGCCGTACGCGGCCGCTCGGACGCGCGCTATATAAGGAGAGTCCTCCTCCCCTCCTCTGAGTCACGCCTCTAGGGCGGCCAATGGGAAAACAGGAGGCGCGCCAGCCCTCTGCAGTTGATGAGCAGTCGCGATCAAGCCCTTTTTGCTTCATCCAGCTTAGACTAGTGTCCCTTGATTCGTGCTTGTAGGGCCGGCACTCAGACATCTGTTCTGTGTACATGGTACGTTTGGGGTTCCGCTTGTGAGATCCGTTTGAGGTCTCTCACAAGCGGCCCCGAACGGATCCGTTCATCCCCAATGCATTCTGAATGGATAAAGATCCGCTCAGAATTCATCAGTCTGGCTCCGTTCCGCCTCCATTCCGCTCAGGAGGCGGACACCCAAAAGCAGCTTGCAGCGTTTTGGTCTCCGCCTGGCGAGGCGGACACAAACGAATCCGTCTGAACTAACAATAGAAGTCAATGGAGACGGATCCGTCTGTGATGGCTCCGTCTGAAGCGGATCCGTTTACTTTAAATTTTACTAGTTGATCATGCTCAGAATGAATTTTAACCTTCCCCTGCATTTCTCCATCCCTGCCTTTCTCCTCCCGCTGCAAACCCAGCGGCCATCTTGGATCCCCAAGTTCAGCAACAGGTATGGACATGAAACTTCTGTCTCTCTCTGTTTCTCTATTTTTCTTTCTTTCTTTCTTTAAATTTTCTTAGAATCTTTCTATCTATCATAGGGGCATATAATGGCACTTGCATGGGCATGTTTTAGCAGACGTCAGCGAAGTGGTGTGGCTGCAATGGCATGTCGGTTGGTTTTGTTCATTGAGCATGGGTCTGAAAGATGTCAGTGGTCATATTCAAGAGCAGTGTTGCAGATGATGGGCTTGGTTTTTTGTGTGCGTGTGGTTATTTCGGAAATTTTGCAGTGGTCATGTATAGGTGTCAGAATGTCAAATGGCGAGGGGGATGTTGTTTGGTCAGATGGTTCAGCAGTATTGATGAGGCAAATTCTGTGCGTGAAGTTATACGCACGTTGGTTTGGTCATTCTATAGGGACACTATTAATGGACGTGCCTTGTGGAGCAAATATATTGCAGTGCTGGTGGGCCTACAGACTACAGGTGTTGACGAGCGCATGATTGTGATTAATTTTTCAATTATTGGAACGGTTGATGATTATTGCAAGTTTATGGAGTGTGGGGTCGTCTAGAGATATCTGGGATTTATGGTTGATGGAAAATGTGGGTGTGACCAAAGTACTTTGCCTAGGGCATAGGTTGCAGATTATTGCACGTGTATGGTGTGTCAAATCTCGCACAGAATGGTTGCAGATTGTATAGGTGGATGTAGATGGCAATGCAGGCAATGGTGGTGGGCAGACGTCACAGATTTTAAATATCCCAAATTTTATGTATGTATGTAATTGAATTTTTTTTTTTTAGCAACTCCAATAATTTCCCAAAAATATCTTGGATATTGCAAGTAAAATAAAAAAAAGTAAGTAAAAAAAAATTGGAATATATATGTCAATTATGTTATTTCACATTAATACAAATATTTGCAATATATCTCTACAGATATCTGAATCGCAAAAAGGGGCAAGACCTCGCCCTCGTCCACCAAGAAGGCGCCGCCGAATTGAAGAGGTGGTAAGTATATGCTAGTGTACCAGCGTGACAGCATGCTGTATCAATTTTTCTTTATAATTTAATCTATATAGTATAAAGGCAATGTTATACAATATAATACATAAAATGGAGACAAAGCTTAAAGGGAACCTTTCATGTGGATATTTGATTATAATCTAACTAATTATATACAATCATTAACTAATAAAAAGTACCTTAGATGTATTCACTTACTGGTGTGACAGATGGTTATCTCATAATATACACACAAAGATGCCGCATGCTAATGAGTAGGGATGAGCGTACCCGAACTGTATAGTTCGGGTTCGTACCGAATTTTGGGGTGTCCGTGACACGGACCCGAACCCGAACATTTTCGTAAAAGTCCGGCTTCGGGTTCGGTGTTCGGCGCTTTTTGAAAGGCTGCAAAGCAGCCAATCAACAAGCGTCATACTACTTGCCCCAAGAGGCCATAACAGCCTTGCCTACTATTGGCATGGCTGTGATTGGCCAGTGCAGCATGTGACCCAGCCTCTATATAAGCTTGGGTCACGTAGCGCTGCACGTCACTCTGCTGATTCAAGCGTAGGGAGAGGTTGCTGCTGCAACGTTAGGGCGAGATTAGGCAGATTAACTCCTCCAAAAGACTTCATTCAGTGATCGATCTCCAGCTGTGGATCATTGAAGTGCTGATATTCAATTGCTCACTTTTTTTAGGCTGCCCAGAGCGTTTTTATATCACTTTTTTCTGGGGTGATCGGCGGCCATTTTGTGGCTTGTGGTGCGCCAGCACAAGCTACCACCAAGTGCATTTAACCATCAATAGTGTGGTTATTTTTTGCTATATCCTACATCAGGTGCAGGCTGAGCCTGTGTCACCCAAGTGCATTTAACCATCAATAGTGTGGTTATTTTTTGCTATATCCTACATCAGGGTCAAGCTTTCATCAAGTGCATTTAACCATCAATAGTGTGGTTATTTTTTGGCCATATACTACATCAGGGGCAAGTTGAGCCTGTCACCCAGCGCCTAAAAAACAGGCCTGACATTTATATTCCTCCAAATCAGTACTGTTTTAGCTGGTCAAGTTATTTTTAGTGACCGTAAAAGCACAGTTTTTGTTCTGGGTTGAAAAACAATTCCCAAATTTTCCATTCTCAAAATTAGTAGTTTCTGCTATATCAGGCCTACTTTGAATCTTTCCCAAAAAGGGTATATTAGATTCAAGGTGCTGATAGGGTCATTCTGAAAAACTTAACACACACGCTACAGTGCAGATACAAGTCTAATTCTGTGATTAAACGTATACCTGTCACCCAGCGCCTAAAAAATAGGCCTGACATTTATATTCCTCCAAATTAGTACTGTTTTAGCTGGTCAAATTATTTTTAGTGACCGTAAAAGCACAGTTTTTGTTCTGGGTTGAAAAACAATTCCCAAATTTGCCATTCTCAAAATTAGTAGTTTCTGCTATATCAGGCCTACTTTAAATCTATCCCAAAAAGGGTATATTAGATTCAAGGTGCTGATAGGGTCATTCTGAAAAACTTAACACACACGCTACAGTGCAGATACAAGTCTAATTCTGTGATTAAACGTATACCTGTCACCCAGCGCCTAAAAAATAGGCCTGACATTTATATTCAGCTAAATCTGTCATTACTGGTGTGCCTGTGTTAGTGTAATACGGTACCTAAATAGATAGCCAGACAGTGTTAGGTGTCTGTAAAAAAAGGCCTGAATTTTAATTCAATACATTGGCCCGAATAATATTTTTCTTATTGTGGTGAACGGGAACAATGAGGAAAACATCTAGTAAGGGACGCGGACATGGACATGGTCGTGGTGGTGTTAGTGGACCCTCTGGTGCTGGGAGAGGACGTGGCCGTTCTGCCACAGCCACACGTCCTAGTGTACCAACTACCTCAGGTCCCAGTAGCCGCCAGAATTTACAGGGATATTTGGTGGGGCCCAATGCCGTTCTAAGGATGGTAAGGCCTGAGCAGGTACAGGCATTAGTCAATTGGGTGGCCGACAGTACATCCAGCACGTTCACATTATCTCCTACCCAGTCTTCTGCAGAAAGCGCACAGATGGCGCATGAAAACCAAGCCCATCAGTCTGTCACATCACCCCCATGCATATCAGGGAATCTGTCTGAGCCTCAAGTTATGCAGCAGTCTCTTATGCTGTTTGAAGACTCTGCTGCCAGGGTTTCCCAAGGGCATACATCTAGCCCTTCCCCAGAGGTGGAAGAGATAGAATGCACTAACGCACAACCACTTATGTTTCCTGATGATGAGGACATGGGAATACCACCTCAGCACGTCTCTGATGATGACGAAACACAGGTGCCAACTGCTGCGTCTTTCTGCAGTGTGCAGACTGAACAGGAGGTCAGGGATCAAGACTGGGTGGAAGACGCCACATGGAATGAAGGTCGTGCCACTGACTTTCACAGTTCGGAGGAAGAGGCAGTGGTGAGACCGAGCCAACAGCGTAGCAAAAGAGGGAGCAATGGGCAAAATCAGAACACCCGCCGCCAAGAGACTCCGCCTGCTACTGACCGCCGCCATCTGGGACTGAGCACCCCAAAGGCAGCTTCAAGGAGTTCCCTGGCATGGCACTTCTTCAAACAATGTGCTGACGACAAGACCCGAGTGGTTTGCACGCTGTGCCATCAGAGCCTGAAGCGAGGCATTAACGTTCTGAACCTTAGCACAACCTGCATGACCAGGCACCTGCATGCAAAGCATGAACTGCAGTGGAGTAAACACCTTAAAAACAAGGAAGTCACTCAGGCTCCCCCTGCTACCTCTTCTGCTGCTGCCGCCTCGGCCTCTTCTGCTGCTGCCGCCTCGGCCTCTTCCTCCGCCTCTGGAGGAACGTTGGCACCTGCCGCCCAGCAAACATGGGATGTACCACCAACACCACCACCTGCATCACTAAGCATCTCAACCATGTCACACGGCAGCGTTCAGCTCTCCATCTCACAAACATTTGAGAGAAAGCGTAAATTCCCACCTAGCCACCCTCGATCCCTGGCCCTGAATGCCAGCATTTCTAAACTACTGGCCTATGAAATGCTGTAATTTAGGCTGGTGGACACAGACAGCTTCAAACAGCTCATGTCGCTTGCTGTCCCACAGTATGTTGTTCCCAGCCACCACTACTTCTCCAAGAGAGCCGTGCCTTCCCTGCACAACCAAGTGTCCGATAAAATCAAGTGTGCACTGCGCAACGCCATCTGTGGCAAGGTCCACCTAACCACAGATACGTGGACCAGTAAGCACGGCCAGGGACGCTATATCTCCCTAACTGCACACTGGGTAAATGTAGTGGCGGCTGGGCCCCAGGCGGATAGCTGTTTGGCGCACGTCCTTCCGCCGCCAAGGATCGCAGGGCAACATTCTTTGCCTCCTGTCTCCTGTCTCCTCCTCCTCCTACTCAGTTTCCTCCTCCTCTTCTTCCACCTGCTCATCCAGTCAGCCACACACCTTCACCACCAACTTCAGCACAGCCCGGGGTAAACGTCAGCAGGCCGTTCTGAAACTCATATGTTTGGGGGACAGGCCCCACACCGCACAGGAGTTGTGGCGGGGTATAGAACAACAGACCGACGAGTGGTTGCTGCCGGTGAGCCTCAAGCCCGGCCTGGTGGTGTGCGATAATGGGCGAAATCTCGTTGCAGCTCTGGGACTAGCCGGTTTGACGCACATCCCTTGCCTGGCGCATGTGCTGAATTTGGTGGTGCAGAAGTTAATTCGCAACTACCCCGACATGTCAGAGCTGCTGCATAAAGTGCGGGCCGTCTGTTCGTGCTTCCGGCGTTCACACCCTGCCGCTGCTCGCCTGTCTGCGCTACAGCGTAACTTCGGCCTTCCCGCTCACCGCCTCATATGCGACGTGCCCACCAGGTGGAACTCCACCTTGCACATGCTGGACAGACTGTGCGAGCAGCAGCAGGCCATAGTGGAGTTTCAGCTGCAGCACGCACGGGTCAGTCGCACTGCGGAACAGCACCACTTCACCACCAATGACTGGGCCTCCATGCGAGACCTGTGTGCCCTGTTGCGCTGTTTCGAGTACTCCACCAACATGGCCAGTGGCGATGACGCCGTTATCAGCGTTACAATACCACTTCTATCTCTCCTTGAGAAAACACTTAGGGCGATGATGGAAGAGGAGGTGGCCCAGGAGGAAGAGGAGGAAGAGGGGTCATTTTTAGCACTTTCAGGCCAGTCTCTTCGAAGTGACTCAGAGGGAGGTTTTTTGCAACAGCAGAGGCCAGGTACAAATGTGGCCAGACAGGGCCCACTACTGGAGGACGAGGAGGACGAGGATGAGGAGGAGGTGGAGGAGGATGAGGATAAAGCATGTTCACAGCGGGGTGGCACCCAAAGCAGCTTGGGCCCATCACTGGTGCGTGGCTGGGGGGAAACACAGGACGATGACGATACGCCTCCCACAGAGGACAGCTTGTCCTTACCTCTGGGCAGCCTGGCACACATGAGCGACTACATGCTGCAGTGCCTGCGCAACGACAGCAGAGTTGCCCACATTTTAACGTGTGCGGACTACTGGGTTGCCACCCTGCTGGATCCCCGGTACAAAGACAATGTGCCCACCTTACTTCCTACACTGGAGCGTGATAGGAAGATGCGCGAGTACAAGCGCACGTTGGTAGACGCGCTACTGAGAGCATTCCCAAATGTCACAGGGGAACCAGTGGAAGCCCAAGGCGAAGGCAGAGGAGGAGCAAGAGGTCGCCAATGCAGCTGTGTCACGGCCAGCTCCTCTGAGGGCAGGGTTCGCATGGCAGAGATGTGGAAAAGTTTTGTCACCACGCCACAGCTAACTGCACCACCACCTGATACGGAACGTGTTAGCAGGAGGCAACATTTCACTAACATGGTGGAACAGTACCTGTGCACACCCCTCCACGTACTGACTGATGGTTCGGCCCCATTCAACTTCTGGGTCTCCAAATTGTCCACGTGGCCAGAGCTAGCCTTTTATGCCTTGGAGGTGCTGGCCTGCCCAGGGGCCAGCGTTTTGTCTGAACGTGTATTCAGCACGGCAGGGGGCGTCATTACAGACAAACGCAGCCGCCTGTCTACAGCCAATGTGGACAAGCTGACGTTCATAAAAATGAAAAAGGCATGGATCCCACAGGACCTGTCCATCCCTTGTGCAGATTAGACATTAACTACCTCCCCTTAACAATATATTATTGTACTCCAGGGCACTTCCTCATTCAATCCTATTTTTATTTTCATTTTACCATTACCCAAAGTTGAATGAACCTCTCCTCTGTCTGGGTGCCGGGGCCTAAATATGTGACAGTGACCTGTTCCAGTGGTGGGTGACGTGAAGCCTGATTCTCTGCTATAACATGAAGACTGATTCTGTGCTGACATGAAGCCAGATTCTCTGTTACGGGAGCTCTCTCCTCTGCCTGGGTGCCTGGGCCTAAATATGTGACAGTGGCCTGTTCCAGTGGTGGGTGACGTGAAGCCTGATTCTCTGCTATGACATGAAGACTGATTCTGTGCTGACATGAAGCCAGATTCTCTGTTATGGGACCTCTCTCCTCTGTCTGGGTGCCGGGGCCTAATTATGTGACAGTGGCCTGTTCCAGTGGTGGGTGACGTGAAGCCTGATTCTCTGCTATGACATGAAGACTGATTCTGTGCTGACATGAAGCCAGATTCTCTGTTATGGGACCTCTCTCCTCTGTCTGGGTGCCGGGGCCTAAATATGTGACAGTGGCCTGTTCCAGTGGTGGGTGACGTGAAGCCTGATTCTCTGCTATGACATGAAGACTGATTCTGTGCTGACATGAAGCCAGATTCTCTGTTACGGGACCTCTCTCCTCTGTCTGGGTTCCGGGGCCTAAATATGTGACAGTGGCCTGTTCCAGTGGTGGGTGACGTGAAGCCTGATTCTCTGCTATGACATGAAGACTGATTCTGTGCTGACATGAAGCCAGATTCTCTGTTACGGGACCTCTCTCCTCTGTCTGGGTGCCGGGGCCTAAATATGTGACAGTGGCCTGTTCCAGTGGTGGGTGACGTGAAGCCTGATTCTCTGCTATAACATGAAGACTGATTCTGTGCTGACATGAAGCCAGATTCTCTGTTACGGGACCTCTCTCCTCTGTCTGGGTGCCGGGGCCTAAATATGTGACAGTGGCCTGTTCCAGTGGTGGGTGACGTGAAGCCTGATTCTCTGCTATGACATGAAGACTGATTCTGTGCTGACATGAAGCCAGATTCTCTGTTACGGGACCTCTCTCCTCTGTCTGGGTGCCGGGGCCTAAATATGTGACAGTGGCCTGTTCCAGTGGTGGGTGATGTGAAGCCTGATTCTCTGCTATAACATGAAGACTGATTCTGTGCTGACATGAAGCCAGATTCTCTGTTACGGGACCTCTCTCCTCTGCCTGGGTGCCTGGGCCTAAATATGTGACAGTGGCCTGTTCCAGTGGTGGGTGACGTGAAGCCTGATTCTCTGCTATGACATGAAGACTGATTCTGTGCTGACATGAAGCCAGATTCTCTGTTATGGGACCTCTCTAATCTGTCTGGGTGCCGGGGCCTAAATATGTGACAGTGGCCTGTTCCAGTGGTGGGTGACCTGAAGCCTGATTCTCTGCTATGACATGAAGACTGATTCTGTGCTGACATGAAGCCAAATTCTCTGTTACGGGACCTCTCTCCTCTGTCTGGGTGCCAGGGCCTAAATGTGTGACAGTGGCCTGTTCCAGTGGTGGGTGACGTGAAGCCTGATTCTCTGCTATGACATGAAGACTGATTCTCTGCTGACATGAAGCCAGATTCTCTGCTATGGCATGAAGAGACTGATTCTCTGCTGACCTGAAGCCCGATTCTCTGCTATGGGACCTCTGTCCAATTGATATTGGTTAATTTTTTTTTTTTTATTTGTATTTTAATTCATTTCCCTATCCACATTTGTTTGCAGGGGATTTACCTACATGTTGCTGCCTTTTGCAGCCCTCTAGCTCTTTCCTGGGCTGTTTTACAGCCTTTTTAGTGTCTAAAAGTTTGGGTCCCCATTGACTTCAATGGGGTTCGGGTTCGGGACGAAGTTCGTGTCGGGTTCGGATCCCGAACCCGAACATTTCCGGGAAGTTCGGCCGAATTTCTCGAACCCGAACATCCAGGTGTTCGCTCAACTCTACTAATGAGCTGATTGGAGTCCGGCGTGATGTCATTGAGTCCAGCGTATATTTAATTCAGAGCTATAGCCACTCCCCTGCCCACCTGCTGCTGATTCCTATGGAAACAAACTGTCACTCAGCAGCAGGTGTGCGGGGAGAGTCAGGAGCTCATGAATATTCATGACTCATCATTATCAGCTGGAGCTTTTCAATACAAGATGTTGGCAGATTGACTGGGTCAATTAAAGAAAGTGACCCAGCATTGTGCTAAGAGAATCAATCACTTATTTAGTTAGGACACCATACAACTGGTGACAGGTTCCCTTTAAATAAAATATCCAATATAAAAAAGGGGGGAATAAATTCAGATAAAATGTCCAATATCACAAAGGATTAAGGTGAATTAAATATTGTATGTGCAATCATGGGAATTTTTCGAATCAGTTTAAATAGTCGGCTTGAACTCTCTCGATTAAAACCAGTTTGTGGCGTCCCACGTTTTCGGATGGTATTAATCGATAGGAGGAAACAATATTCAACGAATAGATAATCACAAACTTTTACTTAGCTTATTCGTAGCCAGCACTATAGTGTACATGGAGTTTTCCATTATGACGTGCTGGATCTGAGTTCAGCGTCCCACGTGGTATGGCCTATTTGGTATGGCCTATTTGCGGCCTTCTGTTGATCGATAATATAACACAAGTCGAATCTTTATAGAGTGTCGAACTTGAATTTTCGCTTCCCACGTGTTCGTATTATTCATACACAGATGTAATAATTGACCCAGGCACTGTAATTATCGAGTCACGCACATTCACTTTCAATGGACCTTATTTGGTTGCAGCAAGATTTAGTGCTTGCCTTTTCCTCTATCCTGTGGGCGTTCCTCTCCAGGTGCTGTGTCTTTCGGGTCTTTGTAATCTGTTGAATTTTGATCATTTTCCAAGAGCTGTAGATTATGATTATAATCCTACTATGCAAGTCCATACATTGAGCATCAAACGCGTTTCGGAGTGTTGCCTTACTCCTTCCTCAGTGGTAATGCTTGCATAGAATATTAGCTGTCTTTTATATTTTTATATTTTATAAGGAATATAAAAGACAGCTAATACTCTATGCAATGTATGGGCATGGTTTGAGATCTAGTTTTTCAGCAGCTGAAGAGCCACATGTTTGCCATCCTAGTATAGATCAAGAATTCTAACTTTAAAAGGATTATTTCTAAAAAGGAAGCAAGCTCTGAACTATAGTAACATAGAATGTATTTGCGCAACACAAATTTTTGGACCCATCTGAATACTATGAATAGCCCCTGGCCCTATCTTATATGAAGGATGGCCTTATGCCTATCCCATGCATGCTTAAACTCCTTCACTGTACTTGTAGCTACCACTTCTGCAGGGAGGCTATTCAATGCATCCACTTCTCTCTAAAATTATTGATATTATATTTAAATATTTGTCCCTCTGTCACCGCCAGCTCTGTGAGAAGGTCTGTTAGACGTTCTTCGCTACGTCTTGCATGACGTTCTTTGTTTTGGTTTCACTTTGTCATCTCCTTTCCTTCTCCCAGCTGTCACCTATTTGCACTGATTGTCTCCCTTTATATTCCCTCCCATACTGCCTCACTTTGCGGTTTATACTTCTTCCTGGATGAGTTGTTCACTGCTGGATACTGCTTCTCCTGATTCCTCAGATAAGTCTGTTTCCTTTATTTGTGTTTCCTTGCTGGCTTGATTGTAGGTGACTCTGACTCCGTCCGTATTAAGTGCAGGGAGCTGGTGGTCGTGTCCCCTCACTATTATAGGGTTTTCAGGTGTCACATAGTATAAGGTACGTGGGCATGCAATTGTCTACCATAAAGACCTTTGCATGGGCATAGCAGTCAGGGAGAGCTCTAGGGGTTTTATAGGGCTCACCCATATGCTCCTTAGTTTGGGATCAAGCCAGTCGGATGTTTATTTTTAAGTTCCAGCTTTCTGCAACACCATCCGTGACACCCTCATTTTAAACTATTTCCTCTTATAGCAGTTTATGTAAAATTTTCTCTCCTCTTTTCATTGTTTATTCCATTAATGTATTTTAAAGCTTCCATCATATCCCCTCTGTCTCGTCTTTTCTTCCAAAGTATACGTGTTGAGCTAGTTTACGATTTTATAGTAATTATTTAATGTACTAGTTTAGTAGCTCTTCTAGGAACTATCTCCTAAGTATATGGACCTTTCTCTCATGCAGCCATCTACATTATGAAGTAGACAATGTTATTAGATACTGTATTTTTTACTATAAGGCCTTTTTTTTTTTTCTCTGCAGAACTGCCAGCAGCACTTGGGAGCCTGAACCCTCTCTTGAAGCGGACCCCGAACCGGCCGCCACCACCAGCCCTCCTGTCCCTCATTCACCTGTTCGGGTCAATCCTGATCCGGTACCGGGTCCCTCTTTTCAGCGTACGCTCTCTACTTGGTGACAAAATGTGAGAGCTACGCTGAATAGCAGGAGATCTGGTAGGAGCCGTCGGGAAGACTATGGGGACCTTGTAGAGATAGTTTCCGATGCTCTGGAAGGTTTTGCAGAAGAGATGCGTCGAGTTTTGGAAGACTTGGCACGCCGAGTGGAGGGGGCGGAGTCGGCACGTCAACTCTCTGAAAACGAGCATTACCTGCTAACCTTTGTCTCCCGAATGGACCAAATGAATCCCGAACAGGTGCATGAGTTCCGTTTTTCTGTACATAAATTATTTTATTTAATATTAATAAGTTAAAATGTATTAAAAAATCATTATTTTTCTGAACAAACTGTTGTTTTTTATTGTATGTCATACACGATGTTCACTACAGCTGTGGGTAAAATTCTTGAAAATACGAAAAAAAATAACACATGTTTTTGTTATTAGAAAATTTATTTTGCCCACACCTGTATTACTAAAAGTATTAAATAAATTACGATCAATAACGGGCTTTCTAAAAGCTGTTTATTGATCATACTGTAGCTGATTGGCTCATGAAAAAGCTATGTTCATCTGCCAATCTTGTTCTAATCCACATGAACTCTTGTGGAACTCACGATACAAGTGAATCAGCATCAACCACTGTAGAATTTTTTATAAAAATTATATCACTTTGCTCTTTAGCAAAGATGATGCGGTCAAATAAATTATCGTCATTACCACAAGGGACAGGAAATGAACATAATGTTGAACAATGGTGACACGGTTCCCCCACTGCTTCGACCTCAACACGTGTTTCGCCACGTAGGCTTTGTCAGGAGGCCTACGTGGCGAAACACGTGTTGAGGTCGAAGCAGTGGGGGAACCGTGTCACCATTTTTCAGCAGCAACATGGGTAGGTAACATGGTATCTGGATTAGGGTGGGACTAGTGATTTACAGTTATTGTTATATGCCATCTTTATGAGTAGTATTGCACCGTCCAATTACACCCTACAGCATCCATTGCTTGGACGCTGTGAATAAGAGCTAGGTAGTTGTTCAACACTAGGGGACAGCAATTGCACCCGCAACTACTCCAATATTCACAGCTTCTGTTAATTGTCTGTTACCTGCTGTATATGGTCACATTATCCCCCATTGTGATTCTCCACATTGCAGAGCCCTTTTGTGGCCCAGTCTCCATGTTCTGTCCCTTTTGAGTCTCACCTGTAATGTTCATGTGATTTATAATTAATAAAATGAGATTTTTTTACCTTGTTAAATCCTTGCTCTTTTTTTGTACATGATTAAAGGGCAATATATAGAGAAAAAATATACCGAGACATTTGTTTTTTGTATTTTATTCATACAAATTTTCAACTATAATTATTATACTGATGGTCTATGGTGTCCCAATGAGACATGCTGAGACGCAACAGTTGTTTAAAAATCCATCACAAATGGATTTTTTTTTTTTAATGTTCTGTACCAGTTGAAGAATGTAGCAGTGCATCACCGTAGACTATCATGATAAAAATAGTTTAGCAAAATTAGAAACATTTACAATACATTATTTTGCCAAGTCACTCTACCTGCTTCAGAGACAAAGTAATCGGCAAAACCATCCCTCATTCTAGCAATGGCGACAGTAGATCGATATGACACATTTTGCATCCTAGTCAGTGTACAATCTACATCTTGCGAGTCCAGACGCAGTGGTTCCTCCGATAATAGATAATTATGTAGCACCACACAAGCCTTAACAACATCGTCAATAGTTTCTACTTTGAGGTTAATGGCTTTGTTTAGAATACGCCATTTTGCAACCAGAATCCCAAAGGCGCACTCCACCAGTCGTCTAGCTCTTGTGAGTCTATAATTAAAAATCAGTTTTGTTGAATTTAAGTCACGGCTGGAGTATCGCTTTATGAGGTTTTCACACATTTGGAAAGCCTCGTCCCCTACTACAAAAAATGGCATGGGAGGTCCATCTGTCTCTGGCAACAGTCTTGGAGGCGGTAATCCAAATTGCTTGGAATACAGGAGGCGTCCCATAGAGGAGGTTTTGAAATCCATGGAGTCATTTGTCCGTCCATATGCTCCAATGTCCACAGCAACAAAACGATATTCTGCATCAGCAATCGCCATTAAAATAATGGAGAAATATTTTTTATAATTAAAAAATTCAGATCCACTTCCTGATGGCTTAAAAATCCTTATATGTTTGCCATCCTCCTCTACAATTCGGGAATTAGCAGGTTTGCATAAACTTGTCCGCTATTTGAAGCCATCGTTCAGTTGTTGGATGCGGGATATAGTCTTCATGCAATAATGCCCACAATGCACGACAAGTATCCTTTACTATTCCACAGGGTGTCGAAATTCCAATACGATATTGGTAGTGTAATGACGTAAGGCTTTCTCCGGTAGCAAAAAACCTTATAAAGAAAAAAAAAGAAACTTATTTAAAAAAAATATATATATAACATATACAACAATATCTAAATTTAAATAAATTTTTACCTTATTGTCACCATTAGCCTCTCTGATGGTGAAATGGGCCTTCTGATTCGGGTATCCTGCCTTTCAATGGTTGAAGAAATGCGCTGCAGAAGCTGGTCATAACTCTCAACCGTCATGCGCATATAATTGTAAATTTTTTCAGGATTTGCACGCAACTCCAAATAAAGAACAGAAAAAAACCCTCTTGTTATCCTTTTTGAACTTATAGGGTGAATCCAATACCGACGTCTTCTTCTTTCCAGGTCTCGTCTCATCCATCTAGCTTTCAGAATTTGAAACCTCAGTCAGAGACGCAAGTGTGCAGGCAACATGCTTCCAATACACAATGAGCCTGAATAGAGGTGTACCTGGTTTAAATACATTTTTAAAGTGGGAGGACTTTGTGAGGCACACCTACAATGAGCCTGAATAGAGGTGTACCTGCTTTTTTAATACATTTTGAAAGTGGGAGGACTTTGTGAGGCACACCTTTAATAGAAAAACGGATCCGCTGAGCGGATGCTAAAACGTATGCAGACGCTATGAACGGATCCGTTTTACATGCAGATCCGTTCAAACGGATCCGCATAAAAGATCAACGTTCAAAACCGTCTATCAAATCCTTCTAATGGATCCGTTTTAAACGGATCCGCGAAACGCAAGTGTGAAAGTAGCCTAAAAGACCTTGTACTGGACTACTCACGCAACTCCGATCCCGAGACGCAGAATACAATAGGTATTGAGCAAAACGCAATTTTCAGAAACAGAAAACATTTGACCGTAGAGACAAGACCGTTACGTAAAACGCAAAAGTGCGTCTACACAAAGAGACGTCTGACTGCCGACTTTACAAAGCTGCCTTTCGGTTATTAAAATGGCGGCTCAATTTCAACACTCTTTTTCATGTATTTTAGCAGGCCCCCTCAAATTCTGGAGTTTTTTTTGTTAAACGTTTAATACAAGCGGATACGTTAATGTCGCACAAACCTGATAACATCATTTGGTTTTACGCTTGTTGGCAGAAATTGTACGATGAACTAACCCGTTTGCTTACAAATATCAGGTTTATCGAGGGAATACCGCAAAATTATACAGACGCTGATCTATTCCCGCAAGACAAGGTAAATTTGGCAGTCGTTGATGATTTAATGGAGGCGGCTTGTGAAAATCTTGAAATGCAAAACGCATTCACCAAATACGTACACCACAGAAACTTGAGCATTATGTATCTCGTTCAAATTTTTTTTGTCAGGGTAAGAAAAGCCAAACCATAAATTTAAACACTAAATACATGGTCCTTTTTAAGAACCCTTGTGCTAAATTACAAATTATTACATTGGGGGCGGCAAATGTACCCCGGTAAAACACGTTTCTTTTTAGAAGCTTTTGAAGATGCTACACTTTTGAATGTAGATAAAATGTATTTGTATGTCTTGCATTATAATGTTTTTATTTGTTTTATATAATTTTTTTTACTTTAAATGTATATAAAATGTGTTTGTACGCAATGTCTTGTAATGTTTTTATTAGTTTTACATAAACTTTTTTAAATAAAATGTAGTCCGCTTTTTTCTTTTTACAATAAATTCACTATCTTGATTAGTTAAAATTGCATAAACAGTTGGGTCGCATTTTTTGATAGACGCTGCTTAAAAACATTGCTAAAATGACGGGTATTGCCAAGATATTGTGAAAACAGTACTACATGCCGAAAGCTGTCGGCTCTTATGGCGGCGTAGAGCCCTTATTCAGAGAAGTACGAAAATTTGTTTGCATATCTGCTGCCAAGGCCAATAAGATAATGGGTTGCATCAGAAGGGGCATAGATGCCCGTGATAAGAACATAGTCCTACCACTTTACAAATCGCTAGTCAGACCACACATGGAGTACTGTGTACAGTTCTGGGATCCTGTAAACAAGGCAGACATAGCAGAGCTGGAGAGGGTTCAGAGGAGGGCAACTAAAGTAATAACTGGAATGGGGCAACTACAGTACCCTGAAAGATTATCAAAATTAGGGTTATTCACTTTAGAAAAAAGACGACTGAGGGGAGATCTAATTAATATGTATAAATATATCAGGGGTCAGTACAGAGATCTATCCCATCATCTATTTATCCCCAGGACTGTGACTGTGACAAGGGGACATCCTCTGTGTCTGGAGGAAAGAAGGTTTGTACACAAACATAGAAAAAGATTCTTTACGGTAAGAGCAGTGAGACTATGGAACTCTCTGCCTGAGGAGGTGGTGATGGCGAGTACAATAAAGGAATTCAAGAGGGGCCTGGATGTATTTCTGGAGCGTAATAATATTACAGGCTATAGCTACTAGAGAGGGGTCGTTGATCCAGAGAGTTATTCTGATTGCCTAATTGGAGTCGGGAAGGAATTTTTTATTCCCCTAAATTGGGGAAAATTGGCTTCTACCTCACAGTTTTTTTTTTGCCTTCCTCTGGATCAACTTGCAGGATAACAGGCTGAACTGGATGGACAAATGTCTTTTTTCGGCCTTATGTACTATGTTACTATGTTATGTACTATGCTACTATGATATAGCTAACCACGAGAATCTTTTTCTGGGGAACATACCGCGAACAGTAATACTAACGTTTGTGGACAACAAGTCATTTTCAGGTCATTACCAAAGAAATCCTTTGTGCTTCAACCACTATAATGTGAATTATGTGGCCTTATATTTGGACGGGGCAACAGATACCCGCAAAACCGTTTCAACCTAATTTCCATGACGTATCAGCGGTTCTAGAATATATGTCGCTCGTGCATATTTCGGGAAAGCATAAGGCTGACAACGCTTTATTCGTGGACCGGTCCGAATTTTTTGAACGGCTATAACATTGTTCGCTTTTGATTTATCGCCGGATCAAGAACCCGGAGGTCATTTTTCGCTAGTAAAAAGCGGAAATCTCAGAGCTGAAATTAGATTTGCTGAGCCGGTTGTAAAAACTAATAACATGATTGTGTATTCAGTTCATGAAAACATTATTGAAATAAATAATAGAAGGGAAGTTTTATATGATTTTCAATAAAAATGAATAATTATGAAATTACCCGTGTTATTAAAACTGACTTTCACGCCCGTCGCATATTTAAAGGTGTATTTCCTTGCTTTTTTTTTTTTTTACCTAAAAATAAAATCATCGACCTCCCGGCGGCCTACATTGTAAATACGGACAATTCGTATAAGCGGGGACGACACTGGATTTTAATTTATATTACAGCCTGACGACATATCTATATTTTTTGATAGTTGATGAACTCCTATAGATGCACAGCACGCCAGCGGTGATGTTCATATAAAACTTTATTAAACATATATGCAAAAAAATACAGTACATTAAATACAGGGTTAAAACCCAGAAGGGGAATACAGACAAGTGTGGATGAAAATTCCCCCCCATAGCCGGTATATATATCAGTGCATAATTATTGTAATAAATTGCCACTGCTTTTGTGGTGCACCGCAAACCATATCAAGCACACTAGAAATAACAAAAAATCAATCAAGGAACTCCCAAATGGGTCACCTCAGTGGAGGCACCACCTCATCCCAGGTTAGGGTTACCAGCCTGGGATGCTGAGGAGACCCTGGAGCATAAATAGTATGCAGTACGGTTAGAACACCGGTGAACCCACAAGCAGCATTAAAGGCATATAAAGTACATAACAATGAAACAACCAACCTGGCTATGGGGAGCAGCCCGACGACCGTTTCGCTCTCTGGCTTTATCTCAGGTGTTGTAAATAAAGAAAAATTAATAAAACTTTTTTTTAAATGATTAAAATTTTGTCATCCTTGATTTTTTATCGTTGCTATTATAATTAAAAGACGCCCGGCCGTGTAGTATACGTCTTTTGGACATACCCGGGCATGCCAATATATAAAAGTCATATCAAAATTATATCAAAGTGATATCAAATCACAAAATTATATAAAAGTGGTATAAATCCGTATCAAAATGTTATAAATGGGATATAAAGTAAGCTTATCATTTGATAAGGACTTATAAAGTGATATGTAAAGCTTATCATTTGATATAAAAATTTATATTAAGCCATTTTTCTTACCATTAGCATATGCAATAGGTGTTGGCGAGAAAATTAACACCTCTCAGGTTGTCACAGCTGCGACCTGAAACGCATGTGTGGGGTCTTGTAAGAAATGAAAAGTTTGATTTGGACCATGAGTTTCAGGTAAGTCATTTCAGGTTTTTAATTCAAATTCAGTGTGTTGACCAGTGTGGTGGAGTTAAATTACACTCAGGCACTCACAATGGAGTTAAATTGAACTTACTTTTCATAGACATATATACACTGTAAGCTGTATATGAAAGGCTGCAGTTATAAGAGCGCTATAAATTTACATGGTATAGCATTATAATTAAATTCATAAAACTTTTTTAAATGATTTAAATTTTGTCATCTTTTTTTTTTTATCGTTGCTATTATTAAATAAAAGACGCCTGGCCGGGTAGTATACATCTTTTGGCCATGTCCGGGCATGCCAATATACACTGCTCAAAAAAATAAAGGGAACACTTAAACAACACAATGTAACTCCAAGTCAATCACACTTCTGTGAAATCAAACTGTCCACTTAGGAAGCAACACTGAGTGACAATCAATTTCACATGCTGTAGTGCAAATGAAATAGACAACAGGTGGAAATTATAGGCAATTAGCAAGACACCCCCAATAAAGGAGTGGTTCTGCAGGTGGTGACCACAGATTACTTCTCAGTTCCTATGCTTCCTGGCTGATGTTTGGTCACTTTTGAATGCTGGCGGTGCTTTCACTCTAGCGGTAGCATGAGACGGAGTCTACAACCCACACAAGTGGCTCAGGTAGTGCAGCTTATCCAGGATGGCACATCAATGCGAGCTGTGGCAAGAAGGTTTGCTGTGTCTGTCAGCGTAGTGTCCAGAGCATGGAGGCGCTACCAGAAGACAGGCCAGTACATCAGGAGACGTGGAGGAGGCCGTAGGAGGGCAACAACCCAGCGGCAGGACCGCTACCTCCGCCTTTGTGCAAGGAGGAACAGGAGGAGCACTGCCAGAGCCCTGCAAAATTTCCTCCAGCAGGCCACAAATGTGCATGTGTCTGCTCAAACGGTCAGAAACAGACTCCAGGAGGGTGATATGAGGGCCCAACGTCCACAGGTGGGGGTTGTGCTTACAGCCCAACACCGTGCAGGACGTTTGGCATTTGCCAGAGAACACCAAGATTGGCAAATTCGCCACTGGCGCCCTGTGCTCTTCACAGATGAAAGCAGGTTCACACTGAGCACATGTGACAGATGTTACAGAGTCTGGAGACGCCGTGGAGAACGTTCTGCTGCCTGCAACATCCTCCAGCATGACCGGTTTGGCATTGGGTCAGTAATGGTGTGGGGTGGCATTTCTTTGGAGGGCCGCACAGCCCTCCATGTGCTCGCCAGAGGTAGCCTGACTGCCATTAGGTACCGAGATGAGATCCTCAGACCCCTTGTGAGACCATATGCTGGTGCGGTTGGCCCTGGGTTCCTCCTAATGCAAGACAATGCTAGACCTCATGTGGCTGGAGTGTGTCAGCAGTTCCTGTAAGACAAAGTCATTGATGCTATGGACTGGCCCGCCCGTTCCCCAGACCTGAATCCAATTGAGCACATCTGGGACATCATGTCTCGCTCTATCCACCAACGTCACGTTGCACCACAGACTGTGCAGGAGTTGGCAGATGCTTTAGTCCAGGTCTGGGAGGAGATCCCTCAGGAGACCGTCCGCCACCTCATCAGGAGCATGCACAGGCGTTGTAGGGAGGTCATACAGGCACATGGAGGCCACACACACTACTGAGCCTCATTTTGACTTGTTTTAAGGACATTACATCAAAGTTGGATCCGCCTGTAGTGTGTTTTTCCACTTTAATTTTGAGTGTGACTCCAAATCCAGACCTCCATGGGTTAAAAAATTTGATTTCCATTTTTTTATTTTTGTGTGATTTTGTTGTCAGCACATTCAACTATGTAAAAAACAAAGTATTTCAGAAAAATATTTAATTAATTCAGATCTAGGATGTGTTATTCTTGTGTTCCCTTTATTTTTTTGAGCAGTGTATATATATTTTTATACATATTAGTCCGTTTATCTGGTTGTTACACCTCAGTGGTCCTCCAACACACCATAGTTGTGAGGGTCCCTGCTAATATATGACTAGGTTATACAATCTGGGTAGATGGTTTTGATTCAGTGTCCTATGATTATTGTAGGTTTTCACCCCCACTCCAAATATAGCACTAATAAATTATTTATTATTTTTGCTCCTTTTTTAACGTCCTGTCTACCAATATTTGTTCAGATTTTTACTTAGGGACATGTACCTCTAATACCTTGCTTTAGTTTTTTGCAAACAACTTCATCCACACATCTGGTGTCTCTGGTCTATGGGCTGCTTCAGAAGAATGGAGGCCCCCCATCTTCCCTGCCTTATGTGGCGGCTTGGGAGATGGAACTGGGTAGATCTTTTCCAGCAGATCAATGGGAAAAAGCATTTACATTATCGCACAAGTCATCCATTAGCTGCAGTCTACAGATGGTACAGGACACCAGCTGTCCTACACTCTTATTATCCTACCTGACCGGACACATGCTGGAGATGTGAAAGGGAAGTAGGCACAATGACCCATATATGGTGGCACTATGAATGGCTGACTCCCTTCTGGAAGGTCTTAAATGAGCTGTATAACCAGGTTATCAGTAAGTCATCACAATGGACCCTTGAGGGGACTTTGCTATCTATGCTCCCTGGTCCCATTTATGCGTTAAAAAGGGGCATCCTAAGAAAAATTTTCTGCAGGCCGCTCGCCTGGTCATACCTAGATATTGGAAATCCCAAGACACTCCACACATTAGAAACTGGATAGATACATTTGAGGAGATATGCAGAATGGAGGAATTGTTGGCGGAAGATGAAGGCACAGATGAGAGATTTCTTAAAACGTGGACCCCCTGGATCCTATTTAAGGGTTCTCAAGCATATCAAACCTGGTTAGACCAGGTAGATATCAGCACATAAATGCTTTATGGTTACTGAAATTTCAAATGGTATACCTTTCCCCTTTTATTTATATAAATAATATTTCCCCCCTTTTCTTTTTTCTTTCTCTTTCCTCTCACTCTCTCCTCCCCCCCCTCTTTGTCTCTATGTCCGTTGTCAGTTTAGTGCTTATTCATGCTAGCTGAATATATGGTTTTCCAATTTATCAAATATGATCTTTTTCCTTACCAATTGTATTGGTCTAACTATATTTGGATATTGTATTAAGTGGCAATAATGAAAAGCAATTTATGTTGTTTCAATATATATTATATTGTTATCTTCAATAAAAATAATTGAACAACACCTCTGTGATATCCATAGGTACCCAAGGAGCTCAACCTGTGTACGCTTCTTAGTGCAAGCAGGTTGGTGCCCAGTCTGTGTACCCTTTATAGTGCAAGCAGATGAGACTGGTTAGTGTACACTTTGTAGTGCGAGCAACCAGCGGGACGCGAATCATCGGGTTCGTGTACGGTGGAAGAAGGGACAGATCCAATCTTCTTCGGTGGGAAGTATTAATATGGTATTCAAGCAATTATGTTTATAGAATGTTTATAGAGGTCTGCAAACAAAATCATCAAATAGTATGATAGTATGTGGTTAAAACAAAATGAAATGGCTGAAGTAACTGTGTCAACAAAGATTTTATTTGCCAGTGAAAACTAGATAATAGATAAGTTTTTCTGATCGGTTCTTATTTTCTGATTTGATGATTGTTTTGTTGAATTTTCTGAACATGATGGGAGTGGCTGATTTGCTTGAGAAGTACTTAACTGCATTTAAAAAGCATTGAGAGAATTTCTTTATGACAGCCACATGGGCCATGGACACAGAGATCTGGAGGGTATAAAGCACTTTGAGTCTACAGAAGATTTTCTGCATTTTGATAAGAGGTTGGGTTACCAGACTACATTAAGGTTCACAATTGTTTAGATGGCGCAAGTACATTTAGATCAAATTGATAACTGTATCAAATATTGAGTTTTCTTTTTCCCTGGACAGACATCTCTTTAACAGTGTTTTTTTTTTTCTTGTTCCCTAATTAGTATCCTTGAGGAATCTTGTTTTCCACTGGTACCCCTTGTAATACCTGGTGCGAAAATTTTTCTTTGTCTTCTCCTATATTTTGTAGTGGTTCTAATCTATTGCTGACACTTTCTTCCTTCTGTTTCTCTTTTTCGTAGTTTATTTGATTCCTCCAATGAAATCTACTCTTAACTCAACCCCCATATGTAGAGTTTTATTGCACATGCTGCCCTTCATATCCTCTCCTCCCATATCTGGGCTGGCCAACCCACCTTCCACTATTCATTCTTCCATAATTATTTTTATCATTTCTATGGTTTCGTGGGCCTTTGGTATAAGTCACACTATTCTCTGAATAATTCTTATTGTTATCCAGGATAAATATATTGTTAAAATGACTAAAATGGTGCCTAGGCCTCTCAAATTGTCCTGCAAATCTCTGTTGCCCCTCTCTTCTGCATGGATTATCCTGCATGTTGGTATATCTACCTACAGACTTCCCTTCTCTGGTAGAGGTTCTGTCATTATTTTGTTGTGCTTCCTATTTTTTCCTTATTTTCAATACAACATGTAAACACTTTTTTCTTTATATTCCTTTGTTTCTTATTTCTGACCTCTGCATCCACCTTCATAATTTTTTGACTATTTCTTATATTCATCCATACATTTAAGTGGCTCTAAATGTTCTCAGAAATACCATTTAACTTCTTCCTTCTATGATTTATAATAAACTGGAGAGCATTGAAGCCTCACTGATTCAATAACCTCTCCCATTCATTTAGATCTTCTTCATCATCTGAGTAAAAAGGTTAATGCCATTTTAACCCCTTCCAAACTGCCCCATGTAAAATTCCATCCGTAGTTGGGCATTTAAAAATGGCGCCCGCTCGCTGACTGTTTTAAAGAGCAGGCACTTGGGACTACTGCATGCAATCACTAATAACTTTAATCACATACAGTCGTGGCCAAAAGTTTTGAGAATGACACAAATATTAGTTTTCACAAAGTTTGCTGCTAAACTGCTTTTAATCTTTGTTTCAGTTGTTTCTGTTATGTAGTGAAATATAATTACACGCACTTCATACGTTTCAAAGGCTTTTATCAACAATTACATGACATTTATGCAAAGAGTCAGTATTTGCAGTGTTGGCCCTTCTTTTTCAGGACCTCTGCAATTCAACTGGGCATGCTCTCAATCAACTTCTGGGCCAATTCCTGACTGATAGCAACCCATTCTTTCATAATCACTTCTTGGAGTTTGTCAGAATTAGAGGGTTTTTGTTTGTCCACCCGCCTCTTGAGGATTGACCACAAGTTCTCAATGGGATTAAAATCTGGGGAGTTTCCAGGCCATGGACCCAAAATGTCAATGTTTTGGTCCCCGAGCCACTTAGTTATCACTTTTGCCTTATGGCACGGTGCTCCATCGTGCTGGAAAATGCATTGTTCTTCACCAAACTGTTGTTGGATTGTTGGAAGAAGTTGCTGTTGGAGGGTGTTTGGGTACCATTCTTTATTCATGGCTGTGTTTTTGGGCAAAATTGTGAGTGAGCCCACTCCCTTGGATGAGAAGCAACCCCACACATGAATGGTCTCAGGATGCTTTACTGTTGGCATGACACAGGACTGATGGTAGCGCTCACCTTTTCTTCTCCGGACAAGCCTTTTTCCAGATGCCCCAAACAATCGGAAAGCGGCTTAATCTGGGAATATGACTTTGCCCCAGTCCTCAGCAGTCCATTCACCATACTTTATGCAGAATATCAATCTGTCCCTAATGTTTTTTTTTGGAGAGAAGTGGCTTCTTTGCTGCCCTTCTTGACACCAGGCCATCTTCCAAAAGTCTTCGCCTCACTGTGCGTGCAGATGCGTTCACACCTGCCTGCTGCCATTCCTTAGCAAGTTCTGCACTGGTGGCACTCCGATCCCGCAGCTGAATCTTCTTTAGAAGACGATCCTGGCGCTTGCTAGACTTTCTTGGACACCCTGAAGCCTTCTTAACAAGAATTGAACCTCTTTCCTTGAAATTCTTGATGATCCTATAAATTGTTGATTAAGGTGCAATCTTAGTAGCCACAATATCCTTGCCTGTGAAGCCATTTTTATACAACGCAATGATGGCTGCACGCGTTTCTTTGCAGGTCACCATGGTTAACAATGGAAGAACAATGATTTCAAGCATCACCCTCCTTTTAACATGTCAAGTCTGCCATTTTAACCCAATCAGCCTGACATAATGATCTCCAGCCTTGTGCTCGTCAACATTCTCACCTGAGTTAACAAGACGATTACTGAAATGATCTCAGCAGGTCCTTTAATGACAGCAATGAAATGCAGTGGAAAGGTTTTTTTTGGGATTAAGTAAATTTTCATGGCAAAGAAGGACTATGTAATTCATCTGATCACTCTTCATAACGATCTGGAGTATATGCAAATTGCGATTATAAAAACTTAAGCAGCAACTTTTCCAATTTGCAATATTTATGTAATTCTCAAAACTTTTGGCCACGACTGTATTCTTATGACTATGTTGTGCCATTCCTTTACTATTTCTACTAGACGTTTATGAATGAATTGCTAGCAGTATGCAGTAAGAGTACAGAGGGGTGTTAACCATTTGGGAGGGTGTCCCTGCAAAGTTTGAGAATGGCAGCACTGATTGGATAGAGTCAGACAATGCAGGGACACATCCCCAACTGCTAACACCCATCTCTACTACCCTTTTTGCAGACTGGTAGCAATTCATTCAGAAACTTCTAGTAGAAATAATAAAGGAATGGCACCTTATAGAGTTCAGCTCCAGAAATTGTATTACAAGGGGAATGCAAGTAGTACAGTTATTACAAGGGGAGTGTATGTAGCTATTAAAGGAAATGTTTTCTGCCAGTTAAAACCAGATAGTAACACACATCCTTTTTTCTGATCTGTTTTTATTTTTTGATTGCAAATATTTTCATTCTATTTTCTGAACATGATTATGGGGGCGGCCATCTTGCCTAAACTGTTAACAACATTTACACAGCATTAAAAAAATAGCTTTACAGCAGCCCCTTGGTCTATAGACACAATTGACTTCTGTGGGAGAATTTTCTAGATATGCTCTGTGACCTGAGCAGAGGTCATTGTACAATGAAAGAATAGATAAGCTTTGACAATCACCTATTGTGAATGGTGGATTTGGTCTTATCTGTTGTTCTAATTACAGTATGCCTGTAATGATATCTCTATATAGATAAGCAGAGAATTGCAGTAAAGTGATCTGTACAAACCAAGAAGTGGTGCCTATTATTAGGCTTAGTGGCCAGGGCAAAAACTGCAGAATTTTATGTTTTTTGTTTAAATACATTGACATGGAAAGTGAAAAATAACATTAAAAATTATTTAAAAATATGTTAAACATAAAAACATGATTTTAAACAATAGGTCATTTTCTGATGACACCTTTCCTTTAAAACGGCATATCAGGAGTGGTGACAGGTACTCTTTAAAACCATAACAAAACAAAGTAGGAATGCAAAGAAGATACTAGAAAGGGGATTTCAGGTGGATAACTGTTTTTGAATGACCCCAAAAATGTATACTGGAGGAAAGTTAGAGCTATGATAGGCTCCACTTAGGGTTAGTGATGTCACGAAAAGAGAGAAAAGAGATTCTAAAAGACAGGAATAATGCAAAGTGTGCAAAACTATAGCTTTGTGAATTGTGATTTGAGTATTACAATGTGTAAAAAAAAAAGAGGAAGGATTTCATTATGAAATTAATATGAAAAGGAGGAGAATCTTTGTGTGCAGTGTGAAAATATAGAGAGGGGCAGCGTGGGTCACATGAAAATTTAGTTCTTATGTTCATATGTATTGCAACTTTCAGTTTCCACTGGAACATATTCCAGCATAGAGATAAAAGTCATGGACAAATTTTTTTAATTTTTTTTTTTCAATAATTGAGAAGCCCTGTGTTTCCTTTAGAGGTTTGACGTTAGGATATTTGACCTAGGTTCTTTTCTGGCTTCCACCCAATGGACAAGTATCGAGCTTCTTTATTTTGGTTTGTGATCTTTTGAGGTGACAAATGGATCTATAAGTTCCACTTTCTTAATTAGGGCTCATGCTCACAAGCATGTGTGCCCCATGCCCGTAATGTGGACCACAAACAGCAGATCCTCAATATAAGGGCACTAGTTGTGTGCACTCTGTATCACAGATGTGGTCCCATTGACGTGAATGGGTCCGTAACCCTAAAGATACGGAGCAGAGGCACGTATCGGAAGCCCATGGAAAGCACTACAAAGCGCTTCTGTGGGATTTCGGTCTGTGCTTTTGCACCAGCAAAAAAAATAGAACATGTCCTATTTTTTTGAGGTGCAGAACATCTCTTGCGGATCACAGACCCATGCAATTCAATGGGTCCTTATCCTCAGACGAAGTGTACATTGATGGTGTGCATTTGCGGTCCGCAGCTGAGAGTGCCTGGGACCTCTTATCTATAGACTAGCAATCTGGACTAGAATGGAAATTTTGCCTGACACTGTTTCATTGCACTTGTGACAAGTTGTACTTTCTATTGGCATCATCTAAGACTGCATGTGATGTAGTGGAAAGCTGGAAATTTCTAAATGGTGTGGAATTAGAAAAGAAATGCAATTCTGCCATTATTTTATGTAGTAAAAATGAAATGTTAACTTCATTCTGATAGTTAGTACGATTACAGTGATACCCCTGTAACACATTTTTATAGTTTTTATTATGTACATACAAAACTCTCAACATTCTTTTTGCATCAACATATCTGACACCCATACAAAACAAAAGTAACTGACTAATATACAATTGAAACACTAGGAGTAAGGGCCCTGCTCGCAAGAGTTTACAATCTATGAGGAATTGGGGTGACACATAAGATAGTTGATTGTGTTAAGTAGTATCAAGCCATTATTGAACTGAAAGCAGTGGTGAAAGCCAATCTGCTTCGGGTTTGGGACTGTTAGAGGATCAAGTTCAGGCAGGAGGAGATGGTGGGGGAGAGGTTTACTCGGGGAATAGTGATTTTAGGTAGCTTGATAAGCCTGCCTGAAAAGATGTGCTTTTAAGGCACATTTGAAGGTGGAGAAGTTGAGAATTGACCTGATATTCCGGGGTAGAGTATTCCAGAATAGGTGCAGCTGGAGAAAAGTCTTGAAGATGGGAGTGAGAGGTACGAGTATGTTAATCTTAGGTCACTAACAGAACAGAGAGCACGAGTAGGGTGGTAGACGGAAATGAGGGAGGAGATGTATGGAGGTGCAGCACTGTGGAGAGCTTTGTGGGAGAGGCTGAGAAGTTTAAACTCTAATCTGTGGTGGATGGGCAACCAGTGAAGTGACTGGCACAGGCTAGTAGCATCAGTGTAGCGGCTGGATAGATAGATGAGCCTGGCTGCAGCATTTAGAACAGACTGAAGAGGGGAGAAATTATTGAAAGGGAGACCGACTAGTAATGAGTTGCAGTAGTCATGATGAGAATGATTTAAGGCAACAAGAGTTTTTGCTATTTTCACCGTAAGAAAAGGGTGGATTCTGGCGATATTTCTGAGGTGCAGACTAAAGATGGCCTTGCGGTTCGCCCGGCGGTCATTTCAAGGCGAACTTTGCGTGTTCGCGATTCGTCGAATATATGGAGAAATTTGCGCCCGAGATATTCTTTTACATTATGAAGAACTTTGACCCATGACACATCCATCAGGTGGTACAGAACAGCCAATTGAGACGTTTCAGCACATGGACATACCCCCTACCTTATAAATAAACCTGATCTGGCCGCCATTTTACATTCAGTGTTTTGCCAATGTAGGGAGAGGTTTCTATGTGGAGAAGGGAAAGGCTGTTAGGGACACCAAACGCTAGCTAATAGGGCCACAAAAGTCTTTTTAAGGACAAGTATAGGTGTGCTATCTATATGTGTGATACACAGAGGGGTGCGATATACTTATACTTTTATAATGAGTCAAAAACACATAGATCTATATAGTGATCACCTGGAAGTCAGGGGCCTAGGGGCTAGGGGCTTACTAGGGCCATTTTTATATAGGGTAAGGTTCTGGACGGGGTCGCTCTTATCAGGGCGGGTGTTCTGTGGTTAGGTTATCAGGGCCAGAATAGCATCCCCCTGTAGGGCAATATCAGGGACAGTTCTTTGCCCACCCTGTCCTTCAATACCACATCATCATCTAGACCAGGGATAGAGAGTTTTTGCTTTCCCCCCGGGATCCATGGATGTGCACTGGAACCCCCCGGATTGTGGTAGGAGATATGGTTTCTGATTTGGTGCCGCCGAGCACCTGATTTAGTGCCGCCGAGCACTTGTTATTGCCTACCACATCTATGCTTTTTGCTTAAAGGGGCTCTGCACTTTATTTTAACTGATGATCTATCCTCTGGATAGATCATCAGCATCTGATTGGCGGGGGTCCGACACCCGGGACCCCCGCCGATCAGCTGTTTGAGAAGGCAGCAGCGCCGCGACCTTCTCGCTGTTTACCACTGGCCCAGTGATGTCACGACTAGTATCAACTAGCGTGGGCGGGGCTAAGCTCGGTTCATTTGAATGGAGCTTAGCCCCGCCCACACTAGTTGATACTAGTTGTGACATCACTGGGCCAGCGGTAAACAGTGAGAAGGCCACGTCGCTGCTGGAGCGCCACTGCCTTCTCAAACAGCTGATCGGCGGGGGTCCTGGGTGTCAGACCCCCGCCGATCAGATGCTGATGATCTATCCAGAGGATAGACCATCAGTTAAAACAAAGTGCAGAACCCCTTTAACTTTACTAATTTAATTTATTTTCATTTTTAGAGATATCTTTTTTATTTACACGTCCGCAAAATGGGTCCGCATCCGTTCCGCAATTTTAATTGAAGCGGGATGTTATATACCAATATACAGTTCTGATCAAAAGTTTAAGACCACTTGAAAAATGGCAAAAAATCATATTTAGCATGGCTGGATCTTAACAAGGTTCCAAGTAGAGGTTCAACATGCAACAAGAAGAAATGGGAGTGAGACAAAACATTTTTTGAGCATTCAATTTAATGAAAAAAAAAGAATAAACTGAAACAGGCTGTTTTTCAGCTGATCAAAATGTTAGAACCACATGCCTTTAAAAGGCCAAATCTGTGCAAAGATGTGGATTCATTGTAATTTTCTGTCAGGTAGTCACACGTTGTGATGGCAAAGGCCTGCCATTAAAATGAATGGGACCCACCGCGAACTTGTGGTTGGCGAACATTTGATCGCGTTCGCGAACCGTCCCGGCAGATGTTCGTCCATCACTAGTGCAGACGACAAGAGCGTGCAAGTGATTGAATATGGGGTACAAAGGAAAGATACGTGTCAAACGTGGCCCCAAGAAAGCGGGCATGTTGCGCAGGAGTTATGATAGTGCTGCAGACCCAAATTGAAATATCAAGTTTAGGTCGGTTAGTAGATGGGGAAAGACAAGAAGTTCTGTTTTTGAGAGGTTCAGTTTTAGATACAGAGAGGACATGATATTAGAGACAGCTGCCAGACAAATACTGGTGTTTTGGAGCAAAGCAGGTGTGATGTCAGGGGATGAAGTGTAAAGTTGGGTGTCGTCAGTATAGAGATGGTACCGAAAGCAAAATCTACTGATAGTGTGTACGATGGGGGCTGTGTAGAGAGAGAAGAGTAGAGAACCTAGTACTGAGCCCTGAGAAATGCCAACATCAAGAGGAAGAGGAGAAAAAAAAAGAGCCAGCGAATGATACACTAAAGGAGCGAGCGGCCAGAGAGATAGGAAGAGAACCAAGAGAAAGCAGTGACCTTAAAGCCAATTGAGTGGAGCATGTTGAGGAGGACTTTATGGTCTACAGTATCAAACGCTGCAGAGAGATCCAGAAGAATCAGTAGAGAAAAATCTAAATTTATTTTTGCTGTCAGGAGATTGTTAGACACTTTATTAGGGGAGTGAAGAGGGCAAAAGGCAGATTGTAAGGGTCAGGAAGATAGTTTGCAGAGAGATAGCTTATTAAGCAAGAGTACACAAGAAGTTCAAGGAGGTTAGAGATAAAGGGGAGGTTAGAAACAGAAGAGAGAGAGGTTAAAATTTTTAGTTAGGTAAGTAATGACAGTTGAGGAGAGGGACTGGAGGAGGTGTAATAGAATAGGATCACTGCTACAGGTCGTGGGTTGAGAAGAAGAGAATCCTGGAGACTTCTTCATCTATTATAGTGTAAAAAGAGGAGGGAGAGCATGTGGAAGTATGGGAGGGAGGAGGATTGAATGTAAAAGTAAATTCAACCTTAAAAGTGCCCTGTCTGACCCAAGAAGAAGTGGAACTGCATCTTAAAAATATGAAAATAGACAAATTGCCGGGATCAGATGGTATACACCCCCGTATCCTAAGAAAATTAAGTAATGTCATAGCCAGACCCTTATTTCTGATATTGAATGACTCTACAGCATATTGACAGGATTGGCGCATTGCAAATGTAGTGCCAATATTCAAAAAAGGGCCAAAAACAGAGCCCAGAAACTATAGGCTAGTAAGTTTAACATCTGTCGTGGGTAAACTGTTTAAAGGTTATCTAAGAGATGCTATTTTGGAATATATCAATGAAAATAAGCAAATAATGCCATATCAGTATGGCTTCAAGAGGAATCGGTCATGTCAAACCAAATAAGTTCTAGACTTGACCGCATCTATGTCGTATATCTGGACTTCTCCAAAGCATTTGACACTGTACCACATAAAAGTTTAGTATTTAAAATGAGAATGCTTGGACTGAGAGAAAATTTCTGTATGTGGGTAAGTAACTGGCTCAGTGATAGAAAACAGAGGGATGTTATTAACGGTACACACTCAGATTGGGTCACTATCACTAGTGGGGTACCACAGGGGTCAGTATTGTGCCCTATTCTCTTCAATATATTTATTAATGATCTTGTAGAAGGCTTGCACAATAAAATATAAATTTTTGCAGATGACACTAAACTATGTAAAGTAATTAACACGGAGTATACTGCTACAGAGGGATCTGGATAGATTGGAGGCTTGGGCAGAGAAGTGGCAGATGTAAGGTTATGCACATGGGAAGGAAAAATACATGTCACCAGTACATACTAAATGGTAAAGGGCAACACTGACATGGAAAAGGACTTCAGAATTTTACTAAGCTGCAGAAACCAATGTCAGGCAGCTGCTGCCAAGGCCAATAAGATAACGGGTTGCATCAAAAGGGGCATAGATGCCCGTGATGAGAACATAGTCTTGCCACTTTACAAATCACTAGTCAGACCACACATGGAGTACTGTGTACAGTTCTGAGCTCCTGTGAACAAGGCAGACATAGCAGAGCTGGAGAGGTTTCAGAGGAGGGCAACTAAAGTAATAACTGGAATGAGTGGACTACAATACCCAGAAAAATTATCAAAATTAGGGTTATTTACTATAGAAAAAAGACGACAAAGGGGAGATCTAATAACCGTATAAATATATCAGGTGTCAGAACAGAGATCTCTCCCATCATCTATTTATCCCCAGGACTGTGACAAGGGGACATTCTCTGCATCTGGGGGAAAGAAGGTTTGTACACAAACATAGAAGAGGATTCTTTACGGTATGAGCAGTGAGACTATGGAACTCTCTGTCTGAGAAGGTAGTGATGGTGAATTCACTAAAATAGTTTAAGAGGGGCCTGGATGTATTTCTGGAGTGTAATAATATTACAGGTTACAGTTACTCGAGATGGGTTGTTGATCCAGGGAGTTATTTTGATCACCTGATTGGAGTCAGGAAGGAATTTTTTCCCCCTAAAGTTAGGAAAATTGGCTTCTATTGACCCACCAAAGTTATGTAGAGGCCAGCACCTCTACATACACTGATGAGCTAAAGGGTAACAATGTTTTGAATTTCAGGCTCCATATCTCACCATCCACTACAGCGCCAAACGTGAGAGTACCATCATTTTATAGACAATAATCTTGGCTATCTCATAAATAAATTGGACTTGCAACTATTTATCATATGATTAGTTATGCAGATTCTTGTCATGTAAAAGCATTGTTACTGTTTCGCTCCTAAAATTATACATTAAAATTTGTATTATTTTGTTACTATTTTTTAAATCCACTTTGAAGCATGTCTCGACCAAAATCTGTTCCCATGTCTCTAGTATACGTTCCTAATGTTGGTGCATACTGGTCGACTCACTTGGGTACGAAAACAGCTTTTTCTTCAACTCTACGCACAATTGTTCGATTGAGCTGTGGTCTGGGGACTGTGGGGGCCAATGCAGCTCCTCTGCTTCATTTTCGGTGAGCCATTTTTTCACCAAACTCGACGTATGCTTCGGGTCATTGTCCTGCTGGAACATTATGTCGTGCTTTTCCAACTCATAGTACTCGAGTGTATGAAGTAACTCATCTTGTAGGATACTAACATACAGCTCAGCATTGAGACCACCATCGATCCTGATGAAGTATACAAAGCCTTTCGCTGTGAAACAACCCCATATCATCAGGCTTCCTCCACCAAATCTGACAGCTCTTTCAATTTGTCGATCCATTAGGCCCCTTTTGCCTTGTTTCTTCCAGACCCATTTGTACCCATCAGAGCCTAGTCTACTGACTTTCATCTCATCGCTCCAAATCACCCGTTTCCAATCTTCTACTGTCCACTGTTCGTACTTTTTTTGAAAACTCGAGCCGATGCTTCTTATGATGATATTGAAGTTGAGGCTTCTTCACCTTTTTTTGGGCCATCATTCCAGACTTGAGTAATGCGCGTTGCACTGTGCTTGCATGGTCGTCTGTGATTTCACAATTATGAAGCATACAAGCCCCTTCCGTGATTGTCGTGCCAGAAATGATAGACCTTGTGATGAGCCGACACTGTTGACACTGATATTTGCCTGGACGTCCACATCTTGTCTTTGGAAAGTATAGACTTTATTTTGTATTCTTCCGACTGTCATGGCACTCACATAATGCATTTAGGCAGTTTTCTTGGCCGAGATACCGCTATCGATGAGCTGGATGATGCTGGGGGTATATATGGATGTAATGTTTACAACAGCATTGTCATGAGTAAGGGAGACATTTTAAGATCTGAAAAATGTAGACACTAGTGCTGTGTGTCTGTACTGTGTCATTGGATATTTTATTGCTTTAAAGAGGACCTCTTACTGGTCCTAACATTACAATATTATTACCTGAAAGTGTAGGGCTTTATTAGGAGATGTCAAGGCACTTTTTATTTTTCACATTGGCTGGTACGTTCCCCCGCTGTGCTCCCGTTCACTTTTGCTGCCTTGTATGCTAAATAGCAACATCAGTACAGAGAGGAGGAGATGGCCAAGTTTCTCAATGGGAGTCTCCTTCTCAGTGGCTGTGAGCTGCCCAATAGCAGTGGAGAGCGTCACAGCCAGGGAGAAGGAGACACCCATTGAGAAACCCGCCATCTCCTCCTCCCTGTATTGATGCTGCATACAGGGCAGCAAAAATGAATGGGGGAACGGAGCAGCCAATGTGAAAAATAAAAAGGACCCTGACATCTAATAAAGCTCTACACTGTCAGGTAATAATATTGTATTGTTAGGACCACTGAAAGGTCCTCTTTAAAGAATAAAGGCTATCACTTTTTTATAGGAAGCTGGACGTCTGTCCTTGTTTTGGATTATACTCAGTGTCTGGCTCCAGACTGATCCATGCCTCCCCAAGTGATTGCACGTGAGCAGAGCCCATTACTTACTTAGCTGGATGATGCTGTTTCTCTCCTCTTGAGAAATCTTCTTTGTCGCTTTTGAACCAGTAACATTTCACGTGGGATATAAACACACTGATCTATTTGGGAATGTGAGAACAGGTTGTAATTTGTAGTATACAAGAAGAAAAAGATTGTTCCACCCAGTTACATGAAAAGAATCTGCATTACTAATCTTATGCTAAATAGTTGCAAGTCCAATTTATGTATGAGATAGCCAAGATGATTGTCTATAAAATGATGGTAGTCTCACTTTCGAAGCTGTAGTAGATAGTGAGATATGGAGTCGGAAAGACAAAAGTTCAAAACATTGTTACCCTTTTGCTCGTCAGTGTAACTTTGGCGGATCCACCACCAGTGCAGGGCTTTATAAATGTGCCCCTATATGTCTGACTGTGGATTGGTGGCATCCAAACTCTTTAGGAACGGTTTGTAACTTTTTCCAGTCCGATGAGCATCAACAACTCTTCTTCTGAGGTCCTCAGAAATTTCCTTTGTTCGTGCCATTGATACATTTCTACAAATATGTATTGTGAACATCAGACTTTGATAGATCCCTGTTCTTTAAATAGAACGGGTCACTTACTCACAACTAATCGTCATCCCATTGACTGAAAACCTTACTAATTTCACCATCAATTTATCTGCTAATCCAAAGGTTCACATACTTTAGCAATTTACAGACATGAGAAATTGGATCCTTTTTCTCAATAGACAAATGACCAAGTATAATATTTCTGACTAATTTGTTTGATTTGGTTATCTTCATCTACTTTAAGGATATGCGTAAAAATCTGATGTAGTTTTAAGTAAAATCTATGCAGAAACATCGAAAATTTTGCAGGGTTCAGAAACCCTCAAAGGCAAACTTGCTTGCTGGGTGTCTAGTGGTCGGGCACGTCATTTTGAACCTGTTTATGTATAATTTATCTGATTGCCTTGAATAAGGATTTACGTGGGTGTTCATTTTAATTGTGCACTGACCAACCCCTATCCATAAAAAAATACTTGTGGTCCATTAAATAAACAGGAAATTAATAAAATAAAAAAATCCAGTGGTGTGTAAAAGGAAAAGAAAAATGCCACATTCAAAACTCACCAACTATATTATACAAACCTGGCAAAACTGAATTCCGCGAACACTATTTCCTAATTTATCCAAAGGTGGAGACCAGCACATCAAGCCCATAACATTAGGAACTACCAAAAGGATACCTCCTGAAACTCCAGACTTTGCAGGTAGGCCAACCTATAAGAGATCAGATGAAAAGTTAAAACCTAAAGCATATTGCAAGATTATACTCTTATGATTAAATGTTATTAACAAATTTTCATTTAAAAAAACTAATCATTAAAAATATAAAAGGCAGGTCATGTTGCCAACGACTCACTTCTTCTCTGATTGACTATAGCTGTCACATGGTGTAACCACTTCTGCCAATCAGTGGCTGGCTGAAGCAGACATACATAGTACTAACTGTAACTGCTGAGGCACAGCTGCTCAGCCTGCATTTCAACTCCCTACTATTCTGATAAATATGCTATCTTAGGCTACTTTCACACTAGCGTTCGGGTGTCCGCTCGTGCGCTCCGTTTGAAGGGGCTCACGAGCGGCCCCGAACACATCCGTCTGGCCCTAATGCATTCTCAGTGGAGGCGGATCCACTGAGAATGCATCCGCCTGCCAGCGTTCAGCCTCCGTTCCGCTCAGCAGGCGGACACCCGAACGCAGCTTGCAGCGTTTTGATGTCCGCCTGGCCGTGCGGAGGCGTGCGGATCCGTTCAGATTTACAATGGAAGTCAATGGGGACGGATCCGTCTGTCCTGGCTCCGCTTTGACACGTATCCATTAGAAACCGTTCAAGTCTCTGCGCATGCCCAGTAACTTCCTGTCCCTCCCCCTCATCGTCGGCCATTTTGGATTATCGACTTGGTGAGACTGGTAAGTATGAAGTTTTGTCTGTTTGTCTATCTTTCTTTTTTTACTATCTATCTATTTATCTCTATATTTCTAGGGTGGGGGGGGCTGCTGGCACTTGGGAAGGGGTGTGTGTGGCTGGAACTGCGCAGTGCTTCTGACATTGCGGGGGTGTTTGTGGCTGGAACTGTGCGGTGCTTCTGGCACTGCGGGGGTGTTTGTGGCTGGAACTGTGCGGTGCTTCTGACATTGCGGGGGTGTTTGTGGCTGGAACTGTGCGGTGCTTCTGACATTGCGGGGGTGTTTGTGGCTGGAACTGTGCGGTGCTTCTGGCACTGCGGGGGTGTTTGTGGCTGGAACTGTGCGGTGCTTCTGACATTGCGGGGGTGTTTGTGGCTGGAACTGTGCGGTGCTTCTGACATTGCGGGGGTGTTTGTGGCTGGAACTGTGGGGGCTGCTGGCGTTGGGGGGGCTGAGGGCACTGTGGGAAGGTTGTTTGGAACTGGGGGCCTGATGTCATTGTGGGGGGCTGCTGGCACTATGCGGGGCTGCTGTCTCTGGGGGTGTTTATGGCAGTTGGGGGGGGGGGAGTTTATGGCTCCTGTCGGATTCATTTTTTTAATAATTTTATTATTAGGGTCGTTCCCAAAAAAAGAACAGGAAATATCTGCGGTGGGCAAGCCCAGATCTATATTTTAAAAAGTAAGTATTGAAAAAAAAAATTGTTGATATATGAGGAAATAGTGCTCTACAAATTCCTTTAACGTTATCTGCATTTTGTCTGGTATTCTGTTGCGTACAGATGTCCTCAAAGAAGACATCGATAGACTGGAGTGACCCACCCAGAAGGCGCCGCCGTATTCAGTGGCCAGTAAGTATAAAATCAACACTTGGAGTTTTTACTGTTTGATTCCTTGCATTAATCAGTATGTGCTCTTATTATAGATTTCATCATCATCATCTGCGGAGGGCTCTCCAGCAATGGGCAGCTCACCTGCCCAATCGCCAGCGTCCAGGGGAGGTGGACCAAGCCCGGACCGGGGCTGTCAAGAAGTAAGTATATATATATATATAGATATCGTAATTTTTTATTTTTTTTTAAGTACAGTCTTCTAAAAAAAAAAAAATTTGTTTTTAGCAATCTGCACCTAGAGCCGCCAGCGAGGATCCCCCAGTCGCCTCCAGAGTCCGCGGGAATGAGCGTGGCGGTCGTAGACGTGTAAGTATTGAATTAAGTAGTTTTAATTAGCATTTTGTATTAGGATTTACATTAAATTTTGTATTTCCTTTTTTTCAGGGTTCCGTAGGCTCCACCAGGGAAGATGAGGAGTTCGGGGTTCCGAGCATAGATAACCTGCTCCTCATCCAACTGGTGGAGGCGCGTCCAGCACTATGGGACCACTCCGACCGCCACCACGCCGATCATCGTCGTACCCAGCGGCTCTGGAGGGACATCTGTGCTGAAGTTTTTGAGTCCTGGGGGGATCTCGATGCGGCGGCTCAGGAGAAATATGGTAAGTAAAACAATATGTATTTTAGTACTTTAAAATATTGTTCTTTTCCTTTCATCATGCTGATTTTAGTTTTTATTGTTTTTTTTTTCGATAGTCAAACTGGTTACAACGCGTTGGCGATCTATCCGGGACCGCTTCAGGAGGGATTACAACAAGGAGGTTCAGGCCCCGAGTGGCTCCGGAGGAACCTCAGGGGCCACCTACATCCATACGGCGGCCCTGGGGTTCCTACGAAAGGCAATGGCACCAAAAAGGTAAATATTTATAACAACTGTTCAAAAAATAAATTGTAAAGGGGCTGTCTGAGACAGGGTAGCGTTTGGCTCCTCTGTTTTTGCCAGCCCCCCACAGTCAGATGGACAACTTTTCTCTCCGTCTGACTGTAAGGGGCTGTCTGAGACAGTGGAGCGTTTGGCTCCCCTGTTTTGGCCAGCCCCCCACAGTCAGATGGACAACTGTTCTCTCCGTCTGAGTTTAAGGGGCTGTCTGAGACAGGGTAGCGTTTGGCTCCCCTGTTTTGGCCAGCCCCCCACAGTCAGATGGACAACTGTTCTCTCCGTCTGAGTTTAAGGGGCTGTCTGAGACAGGGTAGCGTTTGGCTCCCCTGTTTTGGCCAGCCCCCCACAGTCAGATGGACAACTGTTCTCTCCGTCTGACTGTAAGGGGCTGTCTGAGACAGTGGAGCGTTTGGCTCCCCTGTTTTGGCCAGCCCCCCACAGTCAGATGGACAACTGTTCTCTCCGTCTGAGTTTAAGGGACTGTCTGAGACAGGGTAGCGTTTGGCTCCCCTGTTTTGGCCAGCCCCCCACAGTCAGATGGACAACTGTTCTCTCCGTCTGAGTTTGAGGGGCTGTCTGAGACAGGGTAGCGTTTGGCTCCCCTGTTTTGGCCAGCCCCCCACAGTCAGATGGACAACTGTTCTCTCCGTCTGAGTTTAAGGGGCTGTCTGAGACAGGGTAGCGTTTGGCTCCCCTGTTTTGGCCAGCCCCCCACAGTCAGATGGACAACTGTTCTCTCCGTCTGACTGTAAGGGGCTGTCTGAGACAGTGGAGCGTTTGGCTCCCCTGTTTTGGCCAGCCCCCTATGGTATACGGTAGACATAGCATAGAACATGGATGTTTTATTTAAAGAACAATCCCTAACTTTCCTTTTTTTTTTCCCTACAGAAGTGCCAGCAGCACTCGGGAGCCTGACCAACCTCCTGAGGCGGAACCGGAACAGATCGCCAGCGCCAGCCCTCCTGTCCCTCATGCATCGGCTCAGGATAATCCGAGTCCCCTACCGGGTCCCTCCGCTCAACAGAGGCTCTTAGGTTTTCGTCAAAATTTGAGAGCCCTGGTGAGCAGGCAGAGATCCGGTAGGCCAAATCGAGCTGATTATGCGAACCTTGTAGAGGTCGTTTCCGACGCTCTAGAAGGTTTTGCCCAAAATCAGATGGAGTTTGGTGCTGACTTGATTCGCCGCTGGGAGGGGGCGGAGTCGGCGTTTCAACGCAGCCCAAACTACCATTATGGGCTAAGCATGATCAGTTTGATGGACTCAATGACGCCCGAGCAGTTGCATGAGTTCAAGATCATGCAAGACAACGGGGCATGGGAAATTATGCATCGCCCCCAAATCCCACCCCCACCCCCATCCCACACCTATCCCCCATCCCCATCCCACACCTATCCCCCATCCCCATCCCACACCTATCCCCCATCCCCATCCCACACCTATCCCCCATCCCACACCTATCCCCCATCCCACACCTACCCCCCATCCTACACGAGTGGCCAGTACCGCCAACCTTTCCCTTCCCACCCCCCCGAGCATGTGTTTCCTTCTGCTTCTTTTTCTTCTCCTGCCCCGTATTTTCCTCCTACTTCTTTTCAAACTCCCTCCACCTCTACACATGCTCGGGTCCCCTCCTCCTCAGACCCTTCCTTTCTCCACACCCCGCAATTACGCCCTGCATCCTTTCCTGTGGCCCGTAGTTTTACCTCAGTGGACCGCCAGGACAGGGGGGCTACCATTGCCAGCCCCAGACCATCAACCCCACGACAGTCCACCTCCCCTCACCGTTATGAACAGTTGTAAATAAAAATTTTGTTTATATTTATTTTCTGTATAAAAAATAAAAAAATGTTTATACTTTACTGCACTGTGTCTGTGTTTTTATTGTCCTGTACAGGGAACCTTGGCACTATAGCTGTGTTGAAATTAAAACTACCCTAGTCTCACTACTGTGCGTTTATTACAACACCCTTGGTAGTTTTTATATCAAAACAGCATTAGTGCCAATGTCGTAAGATCCATTAAAACCGGACCATCAATAATGAGCTATTTTTTGGCTCTTTATTGATCGTGGACCCTATGATTGGCACATGAACAAGCAAATGCTTGTTCATTGTTCAATCTTGTGCCCTTTCATATGAGCCCTTGTGGGAGTCACGGTCCATCAGCATCATCAGGAATTCATTAATAAATTGTAATTTTACCGTTTAATGATTTCCCGATGACGCTAATATAACTAGTATGATTACCACAAGGGACACGCAAGGGACATACAGTTTTTAAAGGGGTATTCACATAGACAATGGGGGGATTTCACTTGAATATGTCCCCATTGTCTGATAGGTGTGGGTAAACATTGGTAGGACCCGCACCTATATCGAGAACGGAGCGGGGAGCACTGTTGCTGTAGGACACATTTCCCATGGTATGTCCACCACCAAGCGCTAATCCCCGCCTCTCACATAGAAGTGAATGGAGGGCGGCAGCACAGTGCGACCTCATCTACTTTCTTTGCTTCGTTCTCAATATATGTGAGGGTACCAGCCGTGGGACCCGCACCTATAAGACAATGTAGGTATATCTTAAAGTGGTATGCCCCCATTGTATGAGATGAGAAAACCCCTTTAAGGCCTCTTGCACACGACTGTATGCCCCAAGAGACATACGGTCCGTGAGCGGGCCATATGTCCCGTAGTGGCATTGATCGTGCGCACGAGAGCACACAGCATCATAGTGTACAATGATTCTGTGCAAGTCGAGCTGCCCGCGGGGATATACTCTTGCACTAATAGATCATATGAGTGCGGGACAATAGCCCAGTTTGCGGCACAACATGGTCAGCATCATGATGCTCTGTACTCCTGTACGCACGATCAATGACGATCAGGGACATATGGCCCTCTAACGAACACTATACATCTTTAAGTGCATGTAGTCATGTACAAGAGTCCGAAAGGTGTGGTCCATTATCAAAGCCGGACCAGCTTTGGAACTTCAACAAGATAGCCCTGGAGAAATATAGGAGCATTACAACCCTATAGATCTGAGTACATGAAGATGGAACCTAGAGATGCTTTTCCTACCAAAACGGATCCGCTAAACGGATGACAAAACGGAAACCAACGTGACAAACGGATCCGTAAAACAGACGGATCCGTACAAACGGATCCGTCTGAATGTCTTCCGTTTGGCTCCGTTTAGTCAGTTTATTGACGGATCCGTTTGAAATGCCCTTCAAACGGATCCGTGAAACGCTAGTGTGAAAGTAGCCTTAAATGTAAACTCTATTTAGAAGAGCCGATTTACCAAAACATGCATATTTAAAAGGCTAAAAAGAAACCTCCATCCAGTTGAGCCTGTTATACTGAAAAGATGATCCAGAGGAAGGCAAGAAAAAAAGACTTAATAAGGTAGAAGCCAATTTTCCTCATTTTAAGGGAAAAATCCTTCCCAACTTCATGGACAACAAATGCATTTTTTAGACAGTTTTAATAAATTAGACCTATTGTATAATCTATGGTAACAGTAGGTACATTATACATCTCCAAAATAGGGTGCTACAAGGAGCAGACACTGGATGTGTATAACAAATACAATAAGGCTTAAAAGTTTATGAACTCTTCAGAATTTTCTATATTGTTGCATAAATTTGAACTAAAACTACATCAGATTTTCCAAAACGTAGATAAAGATAACCAAATAAAAAAATTGAGTAAAAGATATTTGGTTATTTATTGAGGAAAATGATCCAATATCACATGTCAGTAAGTGGCAAATCTGTGAACTTTTGCTTTCAGTATCTGGTGAGACCCACTTGTGCAGCAATAACTGCAACTAAATGTTTCCTCTAATTGTTCGCTAGTCCTGCAAATTGGCTTGGAGGAATTTTAGCTAGAAAACATCTTCAACTCTGTTATTTTGGTGGATTTCCTCCCATGAACTACTTACTTCAACAACATTTCTATTGGATTAAGGTCAGGACTTTGACTTAGCTATCCCAAAACTTTAACTTTATTCTTAACCATTATTTGGTAGAATTACAGCAGAACACATAATTTTTTTTTGTGTCCTTTTCTGTATACATACCAAGTCCGTATAGCCACATGGCTGTTCCGCGAAAAAATAGAACATGTCCTATTATTGACCACATTACGGACAATGATAGGACTGTTCTATTAGGGGCCGGCCTTTCCATTCCACAAAATGTGGAATGCACACGACTGGTATCTGCAAAGGTAGCGTGCATTAGCCCTTACTTGAGAGCTTAAAGACATTGTCATCCTGCATGAACCCTGTTCTCTTGAGATTCAGCTCATGAACATATGTCCTGACAGTTTCCTTTAGAATTTCTGGTCTGCACATCAACAAAGGCAAGCTGTTTTTGCTCAGATGCAGCAAAACAGACCCAAACAATGATACTACCATCAGAGTGTTTTGCTAATGGGTTGTAGTGTTTCTATTACTCAACACATACAATCTTCTATTTTGGTCTCATCCATCTAAAAAAGATCGTTTGCATAGCCTTATGGTTTGAGCAGGTGATCTTTACAAAATAGTAGATGGACAGTGATGTTTTCTTGGAGAGAAGTTGCTTTCTCCTTGTAATGATGCCATAAGCACGATTGTTGTTCAGTGTCCTCCTGATTGTGGATTCTTAAGCTAATGTGAGAAAGGCCTTTAGTTGCCTAGAGGTTACCTTGGGTTCCTTTTGTGACCTTGAGAGACTATTATACACCTTGTTGTTGGTGTAATCTTTATTGGTTGACCACACCTGGTAATAATCGTTTTTACTTTACTCCATTTTTAAACAATCTGTCTGACTGTGGATTAGTGGAGTCCAAATTCTTTGGAGATGATTTAGTAACCTTTCCTAGCCCAGTGAGCAGTTTGATGAGGTTATGCTGGGAATTGAAGCGTGTAATGAAGTTATAACTAATTTTGTTCTGCCTCCAGGTTCACTCCCTCACTTACTTTAGGGTGGGTTTTAGACAGTCATCTTGGTTTTCCGTTCCCACTGACTTCATCGAATCCCATATTAAATCCTTCGGGTAACCTTTCTCTCTGAATCAAGAGCCAATGACTGCTAATTGTTCTTCTATAACTTTGTCATCTCTGTAATTATGCCTAATTCTCTTCTGACAGTACAGAATATTTAGTTTCCATTTCTGGTAGTGGCGGCACTGGAAATCTAAATAGCTATCTGCATCAAGACCCTTAAAATGTGTTTTTGTTGTAATTTGAACTTTAGTGGTCAAGATATGTAGATCTAAGCAGTTAATTTAAGATTCCATTTGTTTCCATTCAAATTGTCTACAAATAGTTTTAGGGTATACTCATCTCCCTGCCAAATTAAAATAATATCATCTATGAAGCGCCTATAAAACTTTATGTTGGGGTGATTAAGTAGGTAAGCCTCCTCCTTGAATGGCCCCATAAATAGATTGGCATGTGAGGGACATATTTCATCCCCATTGCTGTTCCTGTCTCTTGTATGTAAAATACTCAGTTAAAATTAAATAATTATGGTTTAAAATGAAACTGATGGAGTTTCACCACTTCCAGACCAGGCCATTTGCCCCCTTACTGAACAGGCCTAATTTTGCTAATCTGACATGTGTCACTTTATGTAGTAATAACTTTGGAACGCTTTTACATATCCAAGCCATTCAGAGATTGTTTTCTCATGACACATTGTACTTCATGTTAATGGTAAATTTGAGTCAATATGATTTACTTTTATTTATAAACAAAATCCAAAAGTTAATGAAAATTTGAAAAAATTCACTGTTTTCTAAATTTAAATCTCTCTACTTTTAAGACAGATAGTGATGCCTCATCAAATATTAATTAATTAACATTCCCCATGTCTACTTTATATTGCAATCATTTTGGTAATGTAATATTTTTTTTTGAGGACATTAGAAGGTTGAGAATTTTAGAAGCAATTTTTGAATTTTTTAAGAAAATTTCCAAAGTCAAATTTTTTAACCTCTTACGGACACAGGGAGTACCTTTACGCCCTGATGTCCTGGTACTTAAGGACACATGACGTACAGGTACGCCCTATGTAGTTCCAATCACCGCTGTGCGGCTGGGCGCTGATCGGAACAAGGTGCCTGCAGGCACCTTGGTACAATGCCCAGGGGGGTTCTGTGACTCCCCCCGTGTCGGAGATCACAGCAAACCGCAGGTCAATTCAGACCTGCGGGTTTGCAGTGTTTCCGGGTTTTTCAGGTCTCTGGTGACCCGATAACCCGGAATAGGACGGTGAAAGGTGGTGTCACGCCACCTCTCAGGATCGCTTCTGATTGGCTGGCTGGGCAGGTGGGCGGGCAGAATGGCAAATTTGAATTGCCGGAGCTCCTCTCACCACTCATACACGTCCGGCACAAATCAGCATATTAGGCACAGTGACGGAGAGGGAGGGAGAGGTAGGCAGAGGTAGATTAGGCAGGGACAGTGAGGGAGAGTTAGGGGGGAAAACTCTGTTGTGTAGCACCCGGATCGGATGTCTAGGGTCCACAGCACTCAGCTGTATGACCATAGACCCCCCCAGGGGTGCTGCAGCTTGCCCCCCCCCGCCACCACACACACATTTTTTGGGGCACAAGTGTTTTTCTTTTTCTTGCATGCACTGACTGTGGCCGGCACTCTTAGCATCCAGCCAACTGTTAGCGCATCGCCCACCCCACCGCTGATCAGCTTTGTACCGCTTGATCAGCGCGTTTGAATCTTTTTTTTTTTTACACTTTTTGGGAATTTAAATTTTTTTTGCTAGTTTTTTTTTCCTGTTAGGTGTAGGGCAAAGTACGCAAACACTGAATAAAGTTTTCCATGCACACACACACTCCCCTATGGCCTGCCGGACGTTCTCGGCCGAGGAGGCATACGCCCTGCTTGCCTCTGAATCTAAGAGCCTCAGTGAGGAAGAGAATGACTCCACTATCCTCTTGTCATCCGCGTCCTCCTCAACATCTAGGGATGATAATGAGCCCCCTAGGCGGCCGAGACGCCGCCAGGCGGAGCAACGGGACCTTTATGCCAGGGACCATGTGGCCCACAATAGTACGAGCAGCTCTGGGGCTTGTACTAGTTTTCCAGCCCACCAGATAAGTCCACCTGAGACCCCCACTCTGGGTGTTAGCGGGAAACTTGTGTGGGACCTTATGCACCCACTGCTAGATAAGGGTCACCACCTGTACGGTGGATAACATTTATACTAGTATCCCCTTGTTCCAGTCCCTCGCCACCAGATCCACATCCGTTTATGGGACCGTGCGGAAAAAATCAACGCGGCCTCCCTACCCACCCCCTCCAGGTACCTATCCCCAGGGGTGAGACCTGTGCCTTACCAGTGGAAACCTGTTGCTGGTCAGATATAGGGACAAGAGGGATGTCCTTGTACTGTCCACAATTCATGGTAACGGCATCACCCCTGTCCCTGTGCGAGGTACCGCGGCAACGGTCCTAAAGCCCGATTGTATCGACTACAATCGGTATATGGGAGGAGTTGAGCTCTCTGATCAAGTCCTCAAGCCAAATAAAGCCATGCGTAAAACCCGGGCATGGTACAAAAAAGTTGCGGTCTGCTTGGTACAAGTTGCCTTGTACAACTCTTTTGTGCTGTCCCGGAGTGATGGCAACACAAAGAAATTCCTCCAGTTCTGAGGCAGTCCTCAAGGCCCTGATCTTTTCTGACCGAGAAAGAGCAGGCGGGAGTACCTCGGGAACTGGAGGCGCCTGGATTGTCCCTGGCCAACACTTTCCAGGTGTGGTGTCCCATACTAAAAAGAAGGAACGGTCCCAAAAGAAGTGTAGAGTGTGTCACAGGAGGGGGATACGGAAGGACACCACCACTCACTGTGAAACATGCCGCGACCATCCGGGCCTCTGCATTGACGGTTGCTTCAGGGAGTACCACACTTCCATGGAGTACTAAATTTATAATCCCCTTCCCCAATTTTAATTCCATTTAGCCACTGACAATCGAAAAAAAACTATGGTTCTCAGACTTGACACCCAAAAATATTTTTATTTTTTCAAAAATGATATTTTGTAAAACTCAAATAAATAAAAAAGTTGACATATTAGGTATCGCCGCGTCTGTAAGAATCTGCTCTATAAAAATACCCCATGACCTAACCCCTCAGATGAACACAGTCAAAATTTTTTTATAAAAACGGTGCAAAAACAGCTATTTTTTGGCAAATTTTCCATTTTATTCAGTTTTTTCCAGTAACAAAGCAAGGGTTAACAGCCAAACAAAACTTAATATTTATTACCCTGATTCTGCAGTGTACAGAAACACCCCATATGTGGTCGTAAACTGCTGTATGACCAAACGGCAGTGCGCAGAAGGAAAGGAACGCCATATGGTTTCTGGAAGGCAGATTTTGATGGCCTTTTTGTTTGGCACCATGGCCCATTTGAAGAACCCCTGATGCACCCCTAGAGTAGAAACTCCATAAAAGTGACCCCATCTAAAAACTACACCCCTTAAGGTATGCAAAACTTATTTTACAAACTTTATTAACCCTTTAGGTGTTCCTCAACAGTTTATAGCACATGGAGATGAAATTTTAGAATTTCCATTTTTGGTAACCTTCCCTCCCAAAAATGAATAATAGCGCAACCAAAAATCATATGTACCCTAAAAATAGTCCCAACAAACTGCCACCTTATCCCGCAGTTTCCAAAATGGGGTCACTTTTATGGAGTTTCTAATCTAGGAGTGCATCAGGGGGGCTTCAAATGGGACATGGTGTAAATAAACCAGTCTAGCAAAATCTGCCTTCCAAAAACCATACGGCGTACCTTTCCCTCTACGCCCTGCCGTGTGCCCGTACAGCAGTTTACGACCATATATGGGGTGTTTCTGCAAACTACAGAATCAGGGCAATAAATATAGAGTTTTGTTTAGCTGTTAACCCTTGATTTGTTACTGGAAAAAATGGTTTAAAATGGAAAATTTGCCAAAAAATTGCAATTCTTAAATTTCATCTCCATATGCAAATCACTGTTGCGGAACACCTAAAGGGTTAACAAAGTTTGTAAAATCAGTTTTGGATACCTTGAGGGGTGTAGTTTCTTAGATGGGGTCACTTTTATGGAGTTTCTACTCTAGGGGTGCATCAGGAGGGCTTCAAATGGGACATGGTGTAAATAAACCAGTCCAGCAAAATTTGCCTTCCAAAAACCACACGGCACTCCTTTCCCTCTACGCCCTACCGAGTGCCCGTACAGTAGTTTACGACCACATATTGGGTGTTTCTGAAACTAAAGAATCTGGGCAATAAATATTGAGTTTTGTTTGGCTGTTAACCCTTGATTTGTTACTGGAAAAAAGATTAAAATTGAAAATTTGCCCAAAAATTTAAATTCTGAAATTTAATCTCCATTTACCATTAACTCTTGTGGAACACCTAAAGGGTTAACGACATTTGTACAATCAGTTTTGAATACCTTGAGGGGTGTAGTTTCTAGAATGGGGTCATTTTTGGGTGGTTTCTATTATATAAGCCTCACAAAGTGACTTCAGACCTGAACTGGTTCTTAAAAAGTAGGTTTTTGAAAATTTCTGAAAAATTTCAAGATTTGTTTCTAAACTTCTAAGCCTTGTAACATCCCCAAAAAATTGAATGGCATTCCCAAAATGATCCAAACATGAAGTAGACATATGGGGAATGTAAAGTAATAACTATTTTTGGAGGTATTACTATGTATTATAGAAGTAGAGAAATTTAAACTTGGAAATTTGAAATATTTCAAAATTTTTGGTAAATTTGGTATTTTTTTATAAATAAAAATGATTTTTTTTTTACTTAATTTGTGTCATGAAGTACAATTTGTGACGAAAAAACTATCTTAAAAAGGCCTGGATAAGTAAAAGCGTTTTAAAGTTATTCACACAAAGTGACACTGGTCAGATTTGCAAAAAAATGTCCTGGTCCTTAAGGTGAAAATGAGCCCGGTCCATAAGGGGTTATAGACTGGTTTAGTTCTGAAGTCACTTTGTGGGGTTACATAATAGAACCAACCCATAAATGACCCCATTTTAGAAACAACACCCCTCAAACTATTCAAAACTGGTTTTAAAAATGTTGTTAACCCTTTAGGTATTCCATAGGATTCAAAGCTATTAAAATAGAGGTGAAATCTGCAGATTTTCCATTTAAATCAATTTTTTCATGGAACACATCAAGAGTTAACAACAAAACAAACCTCATTATTTATTACCCTGATTGTGCAGTTTGCAGAACCACCCCATATGTGGTCGTATACCACTGTATGGTCACACGGCAGGGCAAAGAAGGCAAGGAGCGCCATATGGTTTTTGGAGGGCAGATTTTGCTGGAATGATCTTTAGGCACCATGTTGCATTTGAAAAGACCCTGAGGTATCCCAACAGTGAAAATCCCCAAAAAAGTAACCACATTTTGTAAACTACACTACCCAAGGAAATTGTAGTGAGCACTTCACTCCACATGTATTTCATAGAATTTTTAATGCTTGGGTGTGAAAATAAAAAAATAAATTATTTTTTTTACAAGAAAGGGGTGCTTTAGGCCCAAACTTTCTTTTCACAAAAGATAACAGGAGAATATCTCCCACTTTCTCCTGAATACAGTTACACCCCAATTGTGGTCGTAAACTGTTATTTGGGGATATGACAGGGCTCAGAAGGGAATCTGGATTTTCTGGCATCTGGATTTTCTAACATTGAATTTTCTGTCATGGTTTTTAAGAGCGATAACTTTTCTTAATTTTTTGTTGAAAGAGCCGCGTGCGGGACAAGCTGTAGTTTCTAATGGCACCATTTTGTTGTACATTTGGCTTTCTGGTTGCTTTTTATCTAATTTTTTAAGAGGTGAAGTCACAAAAATCTATATTTTTATAGATTTATAGATTTAGTCATAGATATAGATTGTATATGTCTAGTTTTTATTTTTACGTTTTACACAATAAAAATATTTTTAGAAAAAAATCATGTTTTTGTGCTGCCATTTTCTTAGATCCATTTTTTTTTCTGGCTCTAGTCCTGTGTGAAGGCTTGTTTTTTGCAGGACAAGGTGACATTTTTGTTGCTACCCTTTTGGAGTACATACAACTTTTTGATTGATTGATATATTTTTTGGTTTGCTTTGGCATGATTATTATTCATTTTTCTACACCGTTCAATTGATGGTGTAGATCATGTGATATTTTTGTAGAGCCAATTGTTACGGACGTGGAGATACCAAACATGTCTATTTTTATATTTTTTTTACGTTTTATACAATAAGAGCATTTTTAGAAAAAAATAATTCATGTTTTTGTTTTGCAATTTTCTTAGAGCCATATTTTTTTATATTTCTGGCTATGGTCTTGTGGGGGGGCTAATTTTTTGCGGGATGAAGTGATGTTTTTATTGCTACCATTTTGGGGTACATACGACTCTTTGATTGATTAACATTATGTTTTGGAGGAGAGCTAACCCAAAAAAAAACTGTTTTGGCGCATTGTTTATTTGTTATTTTTTTATGGCGTTCACCTGATGGGATAGATCATGTGATATTATTATACATTTATATGGACACACCTTAATAAAATGGGAATGGTTGGTGATATTAACTTCCTGTTTGTGGCACATTAGTATATGTGAGGGGGGAAACTTTTCAAGATGGGTGGTGACCATGGCGGCCATTTTGAAGTCGGCCATTTTGAATCCAACTTTTGTTTTTTCAATAGGAAGAGGGTCATGTGACACATCAAACTTATTGGGAATTTCACAAGAAAAACAATGGTGTGCTTGGTTTTAACGTAACTTAATTCTTTCATGAGTTATTTACAAGTTTCTGACCACTTATAAAATGTGTTCAGTGTGCTGCCCATTGTGTTGGATTGTCAATGCAACCCTCTTCTCCCACTCTTAACACACTGATAGCAACACCGCAGGAGAAATGCTAGCACAAGCTTCCAGTATCCGTAGTTTCAGGTGCTGCACATCTCGTATCTTCACAACATAGACAATTGCCTTCAGATGACCCCAAAGATAAAAGTCTAAGGGGGTCAGATCGGGAGATCTTGGGGGCCATTCAACTGGCCCACGACGACCAATCCACTTTCCAGGAAACTGTTCATCTAGGAATGCTCGGACCTGACACCCATAATGTGGTGGTGCACCATCTTGCTGGAAAAACTCAGGGAACGTGCCAGCTTCAGTGCATAAAGAGGGAAACACATCATCATGTAGCAAATTTGCATATCCAGTGGCCTTGAGGTTTCCATTGATGAAGAATGCCCCCACTATCTTTGTACCCCATATACCACACCATACCATCAATTTTTTTGTTCCAACAGTCTTGGAGGGATCTATCCAATGTGGGTTAGTGTCAGACCAATAGCGGTGGTTTTGTTTGTTAACTTCACCATTCACATAAAAGTTTGCCTCATCACTGAACAAAATCTTCTGCGTAAACTGAGGGTCCGGTTCCAATTTTTGTTTTGCCCATTCTGAAAATTCAGTGCGCCGATCTGGGTCATCCTCGTTGAGATACTGCAGTAGCTGGAGTTTGTAAGGGTGCCATTTGTGAGTAGCTAATATCCGCCGAAGGGATGTTCGACTAATGCCACTCTCCAGTGACATGTGGCGAGTGCTACTCTGTGGGCTCTTGCTGAATGAAGCTAGGACAGCCACTGATGTTTCTTTATTAGAGACAGATTTCATGCGTCCACATTTTGGCAAATCCAACACTGAACCAGTTTCACGAAACTTAGCAAGCAGTTTGCTAACTGTAGCATGGGAGATGGGTGGTCTTGTAGGGTGTCTTGCATTGAAATCTGCTGCAATGACCCGGTTACTGCTTTCACCAGACATCAACAGAATTTCTATCCGCTCCTCACATGTTAACCTCGGCGACATGTCAATGGCTGTAAACAAAGAGAAACTTGTAAATAACTCATGAAAGAATAAAGTTACGTTAAAACCAAGCACATCATTGTTTTTCTTGTGAAATTCCCAATAAGTTTGATGTGTCACATGACCCTCTTCCTATTGAAAAAACAAAAGTTGGATTCAAAATGGCCGACTTAAAAATGGCCGCCATGGTCACCACCCATCTTGCAAAGTTTCCCCCCTCACATATACTAATGTGCCACAAACAGGAAGTTAATATCACCAACCATTCCCATTTTATTAAGGTGTATACATATAAATGACCCACCCTGTAGAGCCAGTCGTTTTGGATGCGGTGATACCAAAAAACATTTTTATGTGACTTTTTATTTATTTTTTAAACACTTTATTTTTATTTTTTTTATTTCACAATTTGTGTCCCCCATAAAGTCAAACAAGACCTCTGGGGGACATTTAATAAATTTATATTTTTTTAAACTATAGATTTTTCCTGTAACTGGGGCTGACATAGTAGCCCCAGTTATAGTGGAAATACAACCCCCAGAGAGGCAGTACAGGATAATACAGGGCTGTACAGTCTCAGTGCAGGGCTGATCGAGGTCTATGGAAGACTCTTGCACTCCCCTGGCTCCGGTCACATAACGACCGGGCCGGGACAGGACAGCAGCACATCGCTTCCTCAGCTGCATACACAGCACTCGTTCAGTGCTGTGTATACAGCAATCTAGAAGGAAGGAACACACAGGAACTGGGCGGTCACAAAGTGGTTAATATAAAATCCCTCTGTTTTTAGGGCATCAAAGGTCCGATAATAATCTATTGATTGATCTGAGCCCTAGTTTGTGGATTATATCACTATATAGGGTAGTAACATCTAGTACAGTGGTGGCAAATTTATGGAACGGGTGCAAGAGGTAGCACTCGGAGCCCTCTGTGTGGGCACACGCTCCCTGGAATAAGATTAAGGCATACCAATATGCAAAAGACTGTTCGTGCCATTTAACAGTGCAGGGCGCGCTATGAACGGCAAAGGCAGTGCATTAAATGTAGACAAGTATTATAGTTAAATGATAAAATACATGGAAGATATCCTATATTGGACTGTAGTATTCAGGTTAAATTGCCCAGTTGCGATAAATAAGTGGGTTTTGGGTTGCAGTTTGGGCCTCTAAATGGTTCACCACAACTGATCTAGTGTTACCCAGATCATTCCTGTCACCCATCTCAATTCTTTGAGGATGGTGATCAAATGACTGAAATCCCTTAGATAAGATGTTAGGTATAAGACAAATCTTTGCAAAATATTTTCTACATATGCTGATAGGGAATGTTAGGGAATCAATCCTTGAGATAACAGGCTGTCCTGGGGGGAGGGGGGGTGGGTTTATTTTTAATCCTTCTACCGGATCCTCCTTTAACCACCTCAGCCCCCCTAGCTTAAACACCCTTAATGACAAGGCCACTTTTTACACTACTGCACTACACTACTTTCACCGTTTATTGCTTGGTTATGCAACTTACCACCCAAATGAATTTTACCTCCTTTTCTTCTCACTTATAGAGCTTTCATTTGGTGGTATTTCATTGCTGCTGACATTTTTACTTTTTTTGTTATTAATAAAAATTTAACGAAATTTTTGCAAAAAAAATGACATTTTTCACTTTCAGTTGTAAAATTTTTCAAAAAAAACGACATCCATATATAAATTTTTCTTTAAATTTATTGTTCTACATGTCTTTGATAAAAAATAAATGTTTGGGTAAAAAAAAAATGGTTTGGGTAAAAGTTATAGCGTTTACAAACTATGGTACAAAAATGTGAATTTCTGCAGCTCTGACTTTCTGAGCACCTGTCATGTTTCCTGAGAATCTATAATGCCCAGACAGTAGAAAAAACTCACAAATAACCCCATTTCGGAAAGTAGACACCCTAAGGTATTCACTGATGGGCATAGTGAGTTCATAGAACTTTTTATTTTTTGTCACAAGTTAGCGGAAAATTATGTTTTTTTTTTTATTTATTTTTTTCCCATACAACTTGTGACAAAAAATAAAAACTTCCATGAACTCACTATGCCCATCACGAAATACCTTGGGGTGTCTTCTTTCCAAAAATGGGGTCACTTGTGGGGTAGTTATACTGCCCTGGCATTTTAGGGGCCGTAATGTGTAGGAAGTAGTTTGAAATCAAAATGTGTAAAAAATGCCCTGTGAAATCCTAAAGGTGCTCTTTGGAATTTGGGCCCCTTTGCCCACCTAGGCTGCAAAAAAGTGTCACACATCTGGTATCGCCGTACTCAGGAGAAGTTGGGCAATGTGTTTTGGGGTGTTATTTTACATATACCCATGCTGGGTGAGATAAATATCTCGGTCAAATGCCAACTTTGTATAAAAAAATGGGAAAAGTTGTCTTTTGCCGAGATATTTCTCTCACCCAGCATGGGTATATGTAAAAAGACACCCCAAAACACATTGCCCTACTTCTTCTGAGTACGGCGATACCAGATGTGTGACACTTTTTTGCAGCCTAGGTGGGCAAATGGGCCCACATTCCAAAGAGCACCTTTCGGATTTCACAGGCCATTTTTTTACAGATTTTGATTTCAAACTACTTCTCACGCATTAGGGCCCCTAAAATGCCAGGGCAGTATAACTACCCCACAAGTGACCCTATTTTGGAAAGAAGACACCCCAAGGTATTTCGTGATGGGCATAGGGAGTTCATGGAAGTTTTTATTTTTTGTCACAAGTTAGTGGAATATGAGACCTTGTAAGAAAAAAATAAATAAAGAAAATCTTCATTTTCCGCTAACTTGTGACAAAAAATAAAAAATTCGAGGAACTCGCCCTGCTCCTCACAGAATACCTTGGGGTGACTTCTTTCCAAAATGGGGTCACTTGTGGGGTAGTTATACTGCCCTGGCATTTTAGGGGCCCTAATGCGTGAGAAGTAGTTTGAAATCAAAATCTGTAAAAAATGCCCTGTGAAATCCGAAAGGTGCTCTTTGGAATGTGGGCCCATTTGCCCACCTAGGCTGCAAAAAAGTGTCACACATCTGGTATCGCCGTACTCAGAAGAAGTAGGGCAATGTGTTTTGGGGTGTCTTTTTACATATACCCATGCTGGGTGAGAGAAATATCTCGGCAAAAGACAACTTTTCCCATTTTTTTTATACAAAGTTGGCATTTGACCAAGATATTTATCTCACCCAGCATGGGTATATGTAAAATGACACCACAAAACACATTGCCCAACTTCTCCTGAGTACGGAGATACCACATGTGTGACACTTTTTTGCAGCCTAGATGCGCAAAGGGGCCCAAATTCCTTTTATGAGGGCAATTTTAGACATTTGGATCCCAGACTTCTTCTCACGCTTTAGGGCCCCTAAAATGCCAGGGCAGTATAATGCACATGTGACTCCATTTTGGAAAGAAGACACCCTAAGGTATTCAATGAGGGGCATGGCGAGTTCATAGAATTATTATTTTTTTTGGCACAAGTTAGTGGAAATTGTTTTTTCTCACAAAGTCTCCCTTTCCGCTAACTTGGGACAAAAATTTCAATCTTTCATGGACTCAATATGCCCCTCACGGAATACCTTGGGGTGTCTTCTTTCCGAAATGGGGTCACATGTGGGGTATTTATACTGCCCTGGCATTTTAGGGGCCCTAAAGCATGAGTAGAAGTCTGGAATATAAATGTCTAAAAAATTTTACACATTTGGATTCCGTGAGGGGTATGGTGAGTTCATGTGAGATTTTATTTTTTGACACAAGTTAGTGGAATATGGTGGAGACTTTGTAAGAAAAAAAAATAAAAAATTCCGCTAACTTACAGGGGGGTGATCAATGACAGGGGGGTGATCAGGGAGTGTATATGGGGTTATCACCCCCTGTCATTGATCACCCCCCTGTAAGGCTCCATTCAGACGTCCGAATGTGTTTTGCGGATCCGCGGTGTCCGTGTTTTGCGGATCCACGGATCCGCAAAACACATACGGACATCTGAATGGAGCCTTACAGGGGGGTGATCAATGACAGGGGGGTGATCAATGACAGGGGGGTGATCAGGGAGTCTACATGGGGTGATCACCCCCCTGTCATTGATCACCCCACTGTAAGGCTCCATTCAGACGTCCGTATGTGTTTTGCGGATCCGATCCATGGATCCGTGGATCCGCAAAACACATACGGACATCTGAATGGAGCCTTACAGGGGGGTGATCAATGACAGGGGGGTGATCAGGGAGTCTATATGGGGTGATCACCCCCCTGTCATTGATCACCCCCCTGTAAGGCTCCATTCAGACGTCCGTATGTGTTTTGCGGATCCGATCCATGGATCCGTGTATCCGCAAAACACATACGGACGTCTGAATGGAGCCTTACAGGGGGGTGATCAATGACAGGGGGGTGATAAAGGAGTCTATATGGGGTGATCACCCCCCTGTCATTGATCACCCCCCTGTAAGGCTCCATTCAGACGTCCGTATGTGTTTTGCGGATCCGATCCATGTATCCGTGGATCCGTAAAAAAACATATGGACGTCTAAATGGAGCCTTACAAGGGGTGATCAATGACAGGGGGGTGATCAGGGAGTCTATATGGGGTGATCACCCCCCTGTCATTGATCACCCCCCTGTAAGGCTCCATTCAGACGTCCGTATGTGTTTTGCGGATCCGATCCGTGGATCCGTAAAAAACATACGGACGTCTGAATGGAGCCTTACAGGGGGGTGATAAATGACAGGGGGGTGATCAATGACAGGGGGGTGATCAGGGAGTCTATATGGGGTGATCAGGGGTTAATAAGGGGTTAATAAGTGACAGAGGGGGGTGTAGTGTAGTGGTGTTTGGTGCTACTTATTACTGAGCTGCCTGTGTCCTCTGGTGGTCGATCCAAGCAAAAGGGACCACCAGAGGACCACGTAGCAGGTATATTAGACGCTGTTATCTAAACAGCGTCTAATATACCTGTTAGGGGTTAAAAAAATCGCATCTACAGCCTGCCAGCGAACGATCGCCGATAGCAGGCTGTAGATCCGCTCGCTCACATTCCGATCCTGTGAACGCGCGCGTTCACAGGAAATCTCGCGTCTCGCGAGATGACGCATAGATGCGTGACTCTGCCTGGAGCTGCCGCCTCCGGAATGCGATCTTGCGTTAGGCGGTCCGGAGGCGGTTAAAGGGGTTGTGTCACTTCAGCAAATAGCACTTATTATGTAGAGAAAGCTAATACAAGCCACTTACTAATATATTATTACCCATATTGATCATTTGCTGGCTGGATTAATTTTTCCATCACATTATACACTGATTGTTTCCATGGTTACGACCACCCTGCAATCCATCAGCGGTGGACATGCTTAAACACTATAGAAAAAAAGCAACAGCCTATGCGGGCTCCCACGGTCTCAGCCACGAGAGAGGCTGGTGCTTTTTCCTATAATGTGCAAGCACGACCACCACTGCTGCATTGCAGGTGGTCATAATTATGGAAATGAGCATAGTGTATAGTGTGATGGAAAAAGTAATCCAGTCAGCAAAGGAAGCAACATGGATAAAAACAATACATCAGTATTAATCCAAAGGAAAAAAACAGCAGTCTGGTTTGAAGTTGTTTGTGAGCAGCACCTATACAAGCAGACGAACAACGGGAGTTTGTGAGCGTTTATGTGTTTGATTTCAAGTGTGTGTTTGTATTAAGTGTGTGACTTAAGATCGAGTGACTTGAGATTCAGAGATTTTATGAAGGGACTACAGTATGTCAGCTGCTTATCACTGCATTGTTGTTTTGTATTTTTTCTTTCCATTTTCTTGAGTAATCCCCAGTAGTATGTGTTCCATTACTGACAACGCAGTCTAGTGCACATCTTCTGAAATGTAGGCAGTCCTGGAACAGCCGTTTGAGGGTGCATGAGGGAGTAAATTACTAGTTTGGAATCGAACATTGTGTGTGTATCTAAATGAGCAATTTTTCTCACTGAGAAGCTTTCTGGAAAACAGTTTGCTGCTCACTGAGCATGTACTCTATGGCAGGGATGGCCAACCTGCGGCTCTCCAGCTGCTGTAAAACTACAACTCCCACCATGCTCTTCTATAGGCTGATAGCTATAGGCAGTGTGGGCTTGCTGGGAGTTGTAGTTTTGAAACAGCTGGAGAGCCTCAGGTTGGCCATCCATGCTCTATGGGGTAGATGTGCGGTAGGGTGGTAGCATGGAGGCTGGATAACATTTAAATTTCAGGGTAGAGGGAAGAGTGCCAAGGAGGCTAGCCTGATCTGACACACCCCAACAAGTTTGCAAGGTTAGCAGATGATGGGGATGCATTTTCACGGAGAGCACTGCTGCGAGCAAGACCTAGGGGGAGCTGCAATTTAGGTTTTAGGCTAAGTGTGGCTGTGACTTAGTGACCGTGTTTTGGTGCACTGCAGGCACCTAGTACACGGACACAAGCGGCAAAGGGGAATTCACTCCTAGATGAAAACTAGGGAATGAAGGGACAGACAAAAAATATTAGACAACAGCACTTTTAGAATCATAGTATATAGGGTTAGAGAGTAAAGATCTCGGTATACACAAAGACAATAGTCAGAAAGCTGAGAACTGAGAAAATATCTCATCCCCATAAATTGATAAAGAGAGAAAATAGAGGAAAGTGACTGTTGACAAAAGTATTTGACTTACAAGCAATTACATTATCCCAGTGCCGTAGAGCCCAGCTGCATTTCATTTTTAACCACTTATTTCTTTTTTCTTCCTGTATATATTTTTTAAATAATGAAATAAATGTTATGTCTTAAACTAGACCAAAAACGGGAACCTATTAGCCTTAGGCTATCTGAACTGAAATATTATAAGCCACCTAATATACCAGAGTCCACAGAAAATCGACTAATAAACAAGATAGATGAGGCGGCAAATCATGAGGTCATTATTATAGGGGACTTCAACTACCCAGATATAGACTGGGAAACTGAAACCTGTAGATATCATAAAGGAAACAGGTTCTTGGCAATAACCAAAGACAATTACCTTTCCCAACTGGTTCAGGACCCAACTAGAGGAACAGCCATACTGGACCTAGTACTAACCAATAGACCCGATAAAACAACAGATGTGCAGGTTGGGGGACACCTGGGAAATAGTGACCATAAAGAAATAACTTTCAAATTGTTATTCAAAAGAGTGTTTCTTCAGGGAGGCACAAAAATACCAAACTTAAAAAATAAGAATAAAATTGCCAACTGAGAGAGGCCATTGGCCTAACTAACTGGGACAAAGTCCTCAAAAATTAAAATACAGCTACAATATGGGATATTTTTAAAGGCATCCTAAAATCTAATTGCGAGAGGTACAAACCTTAAGGCAATAAAACTAGAGACCGAGAGATTAATTGCCAAAGAGAGTAAAACTAACCCTAAAATGTTCTTTAATTATATAAATGGTAAAACTTATAAGTCTGAAAGTGTTGGTCCTTTACAGAGAAGAGGGGGAGGGGGGGGGGGAGTTGCCAGACAGCGATGAGGAGAAAGCAAAGCTATTAAATATTTTTTTCTCCACTGTATTCTTGGAGGAAAATAAACTGTCAGATGAAATGCAGAATATAAAAGTAAATTCCCCATTAAAAGTGCCCTGTCTGACCCAGGAAGAAGTACAGCGGCGCCTTAAGAAGATTAAATACACCCCTGTATCCTAAGAGAATTAAGCAATATCATAACCTTTTTTTCAGATATTTAAGACTCTATATTGACAGGGAGTGTTCCACAATGTGGTGCCAATATTCAAAAAGGGCCTGGAAACTATAGGCCAGTAAGTTTAACATCTGTCGTGGGAAAAATGTTTGAAGGTTTTCTAAGGGATACTATTTTGGAGTACCTCAATGAAAATAAGCAAATAATGCCATATCAGCATGGCTTCATGAGGGATCTGTCATGTCAAACTAATTTAATCAGTTTCTATGAGGAGGTAAGTTCTAGACTTGACTGTGGCAAATCAATGGATGTCGTATACCTTTACTTATCCAAAGCAATTGATATGGTACCACATAAAAGGTTAGTATATAAAATGAGAATGCTTGGACTGGGAGAAAATGTCTGCATGTGGGTAAGTAACTGGCTCAGTGATAGAAAACAGAGGGTGGTTAATAACGGCACACACTCAGATTGGGTCACTGTCTCCAATGGGGTAACACAGGGGTCAGTATTAGGCCCTATTCTCTTCAATATATTTATTAATGATCTTGTAGAAGGCTTGCACAGTAAAATCAAAATTTTTGCAGACACTAAACTTTGTAAAGTAATTAACACGGAAGAGGACAATAAACAGATGCTATAGATGGATCTGGATAAATTGGAGGCTTGGGCAGAAAAGTGGCAGATGAGGTTTAACACTGAGAAATGTAAGGTTATGCACATGGGAAGCAATAAATGGTAAAACACTGTGTAACTCTGTCATGGAAAAGGACTTGGTGAAGAGCAAACTAAGCTATAGAAACCAGTGTCTGGCAGCTGCTGCCAAGGTGAATAAGATAAAGGGAAAAAGATGCCCGTGATTAGAACATAGAGCCTGCATGTTCTCTCTGTATCCTGAATTGCTGGAAGCTACAGCGTTTGCAGTCTGGTCCCAATAACTATAATAGGGATCATCGGAGATCTGGTTGGAACCCAACAAATATGGTGAGAAGCGGCCAGACAAATACCACTGCACCGGACCAGCCTGCCGGATGTAACTGTCACAAATTATCAGGTGTGAACTCACTGTGCCACGTGTCCTACCTAAGGGCGTTGTCTAAGTGAGCCCCTCGTTCTTTATCAGTACTCCTGATGGTGGTGATAGACTTTCACGACGGGAACACCAGGTCGCTGCCTCTTGAGGAGGATTGGCACACGAGGCAGCTAGTCCAGGCAGACCAGGAGGTACCTGAGCAAGGTACCAGAGATACAGATGTACATGCTTGGGCCAGGGCTGTAAGGAAACCGTGGAGCGGATTCCAGAACAAACAATGCCAATGTGAGATACTGTAAATATATAAGAAAAAAAAGAGTACTAATTTCTCCTGTGTTAGTCCAGCGGTCTTTACCGGCACTGCTGCCCCTTACTCACTGGCATGGGCGTCAGGCTCCCTGATTTGTTCCTGCTGCCATGTGCTGTGCTGACAAGCACAGGCAGCAGGTAGCTTATCTGTTGTATCTGCACTCCATGCTTACTTTCTACTTTAGTCCTGTACTATTGTTTGGGCTTGCATGGGCATATCTCTCTTTCCTTTGTGAGGCAGCACATACACGCTATCTATACCCCAGCCTATGGCTGGATTGCAGGAAGTATTTAAAGGCACTTCCTGCCCCAGGAAGGCACCTGAGCAATCGTGGTCACTAGCTTGTCTAGTATCTTGTGTAAAGGTGTTTTGAAGTTCTGCTTTTCTGTGTAGCAGACCCTGCTTCTTGATTCAACGGACTTTGCTTGATTGCCGTCTGCCTCTGACCTTGGACTTCATTTATGGATTTTGCTTGCTCATTGCCTGCTCTGACTCTGGACTACATCTTTTGCCTTTGCACTGGTATCTCTGACCCCCTGGCCAGCTGCCACTGACTCCGGGACTTCTCTGAAGTGGTACCTGGTGACTACCCTAACGGCCCAAGCCTATACTCGCTATCAGAGGCTATACTGAAGACCAGTGGCACAGTGGGTCCACACCCGCTTGCATAACTGTTTGCTCAGAACCCAAGCCTCACTGAATTGTACAGTAACAGGAGATGGCTCAGCAGAGAGAACGTCAGGGTCAGATTCTGTCCTATATGCGCAATGTAAACATGCACCTTAATGACCTGACCCCCACCAACCCCGCACCTTCAGCTCACGCTGATGCGACTAGCCTGGTACCTGCTCCGCTGACTACCTATGTGCCAGGATCTAGCCCCCATCTGTCAGCTCTGCCGCACTTTGATGGAGACCCTAAATAGTGAAGAAGCTTCATTAATCAGTGCATTCTGCACTTTGAACTGTTGCCGCATCAGTTTATTTCTGACCGAGCCAAGGTCGCTTTTTTAATGTCGCACCTTACAGGAGAAGCCCTGGCTTGGATCAACCCACTCTGGGATAGAAGTGACCGGGTTGTTATGAATCTACAGGCTTTCCTAGAGGCTTTCCATAGGGTATTTGACGAGCCAGGACACACCACCTCGGCCATGTCTTCTATACTGCGGTTGCATCAAGGTAGTCAGTCCGTGGGCCAGTATGCAGTCCAGTTCCGGACCCTTGCCTCTGATTTGGGCTTAAATAATGATACTGTCACGGCTGAGTGTGAGCAACAATAGTATACACAGTAAAACAGCTACTGACCGGACCCAAACTAGGGAGGATAAAGGGTGACCCCTGTCAGACCCTCAAAGCTCTCCCTATGCTGCTAAAGCACATGCCCGGATCCAAATGGCGGAACGAGGCATGCCCACGTGCCTAAGACTGATGACCACTGTAACCCCTACAATAGTGGAAGGGGCACGGCCACCGGTGCCCTACTCAGTATATGGAGGGAACCGTGGCCACCTCAGATCCAGTCAGAAAATAATCAGGTACACAACAATGTCTGTACACTTAGCTGAAGGTGTTGCAGCCGCAGAGAAGACGGATCCAAGGACAGCTGGCAATATCCGGAGTGCTTGCTGCAGCAGAACACAGGTCCAGAAAACTGATAGCTACAAGTGAAGATACTAAAGCAAGAGCTACAACTGAAATGAGAACTATAATCCACGCCCTACAATAGGAGGAGGGGTGATATAAAGAGAGGGAAATCAAACGCATGAGGAACAGCTGGGAGGAAGGAAACCAAAAGTAAACAGAGCAGTGAGAACTCCTCCCAGCTCTAGTAGTGACATCATCACAGGGGTGGAGAAACAGAGCTGTGAGAACGTCCCAAAGCTCTGGTAGTGACAGATACTTTAGTGGCCGCCTTATGGAAGGGTCTTTACTGGAAAATTAAGGATGAAGTGGCCGGTTGGGATGTCCCCTCTACCGTGGAGGACCTTATTCCCCTGGCCACCTAGATTGATCTGCACTCCCAGGAACGTGCTAAGGAGGTTGTACGTGAGAGTAGACCATATCGCCCAGTGTCTTCTTTCCTGCGGTCTTCAGTCCCTCAGCCTTCCACGTCTGCTGCTGCACCAGAACCCATGCAGGTTGACCGAGTCGGGCTGACTGAGGAAGAACGTGATCACCGTCATACAAGGGGGCTTTGCCTCTATTGTGGTGGTGCTGGACATCTTGTCCGTTCCTGTCCTCTGAAGCTGGGAAACTCCCGAGCCTAGGGTCTGTTGGAGAGGCGACCCTAGGTGAAGATAATTCCTCCCTACCCCTGACTTCCAGATCAGCAGGAAACTTCTTGCAGCAAGCCATAGTGGATCAATATAATATTCCAGTCCAACTCCTGCAGAGATGGACTATGTGTTGACACACAATGTCTTTCTTTTTGACCGTCAGATATTCCACCAGCTCAGGGGAGTGGCGATGGGGAGTCCATGTGCCCCGACTTACGCCAATCTCTACCTGGGCTGGTGGAAAAAGGAGGTGGCGTTTCATTAATTCATGGACAGTTACACGTCGTCAATCCCTTTGTGGATTAGATACATTGACGACGTGTTCCTACTGTGGAATGGTCGTAGGGAATTATTCATTGAATTTGTGATGACACTGAACAATAACCAACTGGGCCTGTTTTTCACCTATGACATTAATGCTACATTTGAGGATCATAGGAACGTATGATAAGGCCCATCGACAACTACGCCAAATACTGTCAGATAATCGGGGTATCCTTCAGTCGGACCCTGATATACGAGGTCTGATATCCGAATATTCAAAGTCAACTTTCCGACGGAGTTGGAACATATGTGATCGATTATACAATCAGATCCTTCATTAATTGCAAATCCATTGGCGTCATATACCTACTGATTTGCCAGTGTGGCATACAGTATGTAGGTAAGACCAAATGCGAGCTCAGAAGGATTGGAGAACACGTATCATATAACAGAAACAGGAAAGACACCTTGATTGCACGACATGTGGGTGACCAGCATAATGGGAACGTCAAAGTAATTAAGTTCCAGGGCATATGATGTGTCAAAGGGTCTCCACACGGGGGGGGGCAATATTAACCAAAAACTTTTGCGCAAAGAGGCCCAGTGGATCTTTAATATGGACACGATCTACCCAAGATGACTTAACCTGTCTCTGTCTATAAAACGGTGTGAGTTGGTCGCTCCTGGGACGGTGGTGACACTAGGGACAGCCTTTGAGTGAAGGCACCTAATTGCTATTCACCCTGAATTATTTAATTTCATTGACAGGGGATGGTTTCATACACAGGATAATGCCCTGGTGCCTTAAAGGTCCCTAGCTGTCATAAGGGACGCTCATACCTGCTACTGCGTGTCTTAAGCCACCCTGAAATCACCAATCCAATATTCAGGTGACTTTACACCTATCATGATATGTGCCCCAATAAGTGGGCCCGTCTCTGTTTTTATTCCTGCACCTCAGTTAATATAGGCCTTGCTTGGTTTTCTTTGATAGCCACCTGTATTTTCCCCCCTATGTATCTTTCAGCGCTGATTGCGCTTCCCTTTGGTATGTCATCGTGGTTAGCCGGCCTCTGGGGTGGAGTCATTGGACTCGCCCATGCTCCGGATTGGCTGGCAGCCGCAAGTTTACACCCAAGGAGTGGGGCATAAGTTATTTAGTCCCGCATCAGAAGTGGCCCCATACGGCCATCCCAGCGCCAGTGAGTTGCTGTATGCACACCATCAGCGGCGAACTGCAGCCTGTTTATATAGCTTCATCTATCTCTGCTCCTGATGACACGTGGGGAAGTGTCTCTGCTTAGAAATGCGTTGAGCAGTGTAGGAGTTCACAGGCTGATTGGGCTCTGTGAACTCTATATAGGCAGCAGATATCCACTGTTAGGTAGACTTGTCCTGGGTTATAGAATTTAATCCTGGGCAGTCAGTTACACATATTGTATTGAGCGCTGTCACAAACGAGTATTATAGCGCCAATACACTTTTTTGTGTGAAGCCTCAGTCATATATGCTTGGCCGTCTGAGAACTACAAGACATCATATGGTCATTAGTATCTAAACAGTCATAATTTAACTGAGGTTTCTTAATTAGTGGATACCCTTTCTGGCTCTCTCACTGTGGTTTTCCAGAGAATTTGGTGGGGGGCAGGGTTAAGGGAGGGCTATATTTTATTCCGCTTATCATCTTCTGTCCCCTTAGCCCGTTGTAGGTACAGATTTAGTTTTTATTACTAGTTATTTAATAAACACTTTTTGTTTTCTTTTTAATATGTTCATTTAAGGCTGGGATTTCAACTCCTGCAGAGACCATTGATGGTGTCATCTGTCGATGGAAGGGCTCTATCTGAGTCTGTACAATTTACTACTGAACCTGTGAAACTGAAGGTGCGAGCTCCGTCTCATCCTGTCCTTTTGGGACTACCATGGCTCTGAATCCATGTTCTTGACTGGAAGTCTGGATAGGTGCTTATTTGGGTAAAGTCCTGCCTTGAATAATGAATTTCTCCTGTTCAGCCTGCTCGGTCTCCCCGGGTACCAACAAATCTTCAAGATCTGCCTGCAGCATATCACACCTATGCGGATGTCTTCGATGATAAGGAGGCTGAGACGTTACCTCCACGCAGGCCCTATGATTGAACTGGTTCCTGTTTTTTTCACCTCCCTGTGGCGAAATTATCTTCTGCGGCTTGCGCTGGCTTCTTCTTTGTGAAGAAAAAAGATGGTTCTCTCCAGCCGTGCATTGATTTTAGGGGTCTCGATAAAAACACAGTCAAGAACAAATACCCTCTTGCCCTTATTCCAGAGTTATTTGACCGCCTCAGGGGAGCTAAGATCTTCACCAAATTAGATCTGCGTGGGGCCTACAACTTGATCCGAATTCGTCAAGGCGATGAGTGGAAGACCGCCTTCAACAGTCGTGACGGTCACTATGAGTATCTGGTCATATCCTTTGGGCTAAGCAATGCACCGGCAGTATTTCAAGAATTCATCAATGATATCTTCAGAGACTTACTCTATTCCTGTGTTGTGGTCTATATTGCCGACATTCTAATCTCCTCAGATTTGGTCTCCCACCAGAAACAGATCCACCTGATCCTAAAAAGAATGATCTGTAAGCCAAATTAAAAAATATATATTTTTGAACAATTCTCGCTTCCATTTCTGGGGTACATTATATCTGATACTGGCCTGCAGATGGATCCTGAGAAGTTGTCATCGATTTTGAAGTGGCCTCATCCTTCTGGTCTAAAGGCAATTCCAGGTTTCCTGGGGTTCGCCAACTACTACCGCCAGTTTTGCGCCACACTTCTCTTCCTTGACAGCTCCCATCTCAGCCTTGATCCCAAGAGTTGGATAGCCGAGGCTGAATTTCTCTACAGCTCCAGTACTCCATTGTCCTGATGCCAATAAGCAATTGTTTCTGGAGGTGGATGCATCGTCTATTGGAGCTGGGGCGGTGCTTTCTCAAGTCTTTCTCGGGATGACAACCTGTGGCTTCTTCTCCAGGGCCTTCTCCGCTCCTGAGCGCAACTACTTCTGAAGAGGCTGCTGATTAAAGAAGTAGAGATTCTCTTAAGTTCTGTCCTGGTGATAAAGTATGGCTTGCCTCCAAATACATCAGGCTCAAAATACCCTCTAACAAATTGGGTCCACGCTTCATCGGGCCATTTGAGATTCTTGAGAAAATTAATGATGTTTCCTCCAAGCTTAAGCTGTCAGCCTCTCTCCAGGTACCGAATTCCTTTCATGTCTCCCTGCTGAAACCTGTCATCCTGAATAGTTTAGTCAAAAGAACCTGTTTCAGCTCCTGTTGTGGTTGGTGATGAAAACATCTATGAGGTGAAAGCTATTCTGCGGATGAATGTCACGAGGGTGTCAAGAGCCACGCCTGACTCCGTTATACCGGGGGTCAGGAAGTCGCAGCGGGTGGCTGCACGCTCTATATAGAAAGATAGTGCTGTTTCTTTATGGTAGCTTTCTGGGTTTGCCTTGCAACCCTTTTTGGCTCACTCAGGGATCCGTAGCTGTCACTACCAGAGCTTTGGGACGTTCTCACAGCTCTGTTTCTCCACCCCTGTGATGATGTCACTACTAGAGCTGGGAGGAGTTCTCACTACTCTGTTTACTTTTGGTTTCTTTCACCACAGCTGTTTTTCATGTGTTTGATTTCCCTCTCTTTATATACCCCCTCCTCCTATGATAGGATGTGGATTATAGTTCTGACTTCAGTTGTAGCTCTTGCTTTAGTTTCTTCACTTGTAGCTATCAGTTCACTGGACCTGTGTTCTGCTGCAGCTAGCACTCCGGATATTGCCAGCCTGTCCTTGGATCCGTCTTCTCTGCGGCTGCAACACCTCCAGCTAAGTGTGCAGACATTGTTGTGTTCCTGTTTATTTTCTGACTGGATCTGAGGTGGCCACGGTTCCCTCCATATACTGAGTAGGGCACTGGTGGCCGTGCCCCTTCCACTATTGTAGGGGTTACAGGGGTCATTAGTCTTAGGCACGTGGGCATGCCTCGTTCCGCCATTTGGATCCGGGCATGTGCTTTAGCAGAATAGGGAGAGCGTTGAGGGTCGGACAGGGGTCACCCTTTATCCTCCCTAGTTCTGGGTCCAGTCAGTAGCTCTGTACTGTGTAGTTCTATTGTTGCTCACATACATCCGTGACAGTAGCTCCTTCTCCTCAGCTGTTTCTTGTCCAGCACTCCCAACCTCCTTATATTCCCCGCTCCCACTTCTCTGGTTGCCAGATATAGAGCTTCCTGCCTGGACTTCTATACTGACCCACTGGAGCTGTGTAGCTGTGTTCCCTGGTTGTCGTTCCAGAACGTTACCCTCCGGATCCCTGTTGGGCCTTTGTGGTCTGCTGTTGTCGCCCACCTGGGATTATATGTTTGTCTGTATTGTCTGTCCTCTCCTTGGTGTGTTTTCCTCTTAGTGTCAGTGGTGCGGACTAGTGATCCCACCACCCCGTTCACTACATAGGGCTCATCTTAGGGAAAGCCAGGGTTTAGGCACGTGATCGGCGTACGGTTGAGGAACCCGTCTAGGGACGTCAGGGCAGTCAGGTGCCAGCCGCAAGGTGAGTCAGGGGTCACCACCTTTCCCTCTCCCTTGGACAGGGCCTTCCCATTTCCCTCCCTTTGCGTGACGCCGGTCATTACAATGAAGAAGAGTAGAGGTAAAACCCTGTTTCTTGTGGATTGGAAGGATTATGGCCCTGAGGAAAGATCTTGGGAACCTATAGAGAACATCAATGCCCTTCTTCAGCCAGGACTGAGGAGATGAGGTGTAAGAGGGGGTACTGTTAGTATCGGTGCTGCTGCCCCTACTCACAGGCACAGGCACAGGCGTCGGGCTCCATCTTTCCTTTCTGCTGCCATGCGCTGTGCCGACAAGCGCAGGAGGCAGGTAGCTTAATTGTTGCATCTGCGCTCCATGCCGGAGCATACTGTACTGTTGTTAGGGCTTGCATGGGCATAGAGTAGCGATGAATGTTAAGTAAGCGGGTGTAGAGCCACTGCACCACTGACTGGGTATACTCTGGAGGGGCGTAACTAAGCCACTACCTGGTCTTCACTAGAGCCTCCGATGGTGAGGATAGGCTTGGGCCATTAGGGTAGTTGCCAGGGGCTACTCTAGAGCAGTCCCCGAGTCAGTGGCCAGGAGGTTCCGGGTCTGGACAGGTGGCAATTAATCAAAGTTAGTAAGTCAACGAAGTCCATAAACGAGATCCGAGGTCAGAGGCAGGTGGCAAAGTCCAGAAGTTCAATAAGCAAGATCCGGTACACGGCAAAGCAGACAAGAGAGACATCTTAGCACTTGGAGATAGACAAGCTAAAACCATAAGGTTGCTCAGGCATCTTCCTGTAGTAGGAAGTGCCTTTAAATACCTGCTGCAATCCAGCCATAGGATGGTGAGACAGAGGGCGTGTATGTGTTTCCTCATAGGTGAAGAGAGACACATCCACGCAAGCTCAAACACCAGTGCAAGTCTCCAGCAGAAAGGAAACCCTGGCATGGAACACAGATAGCATAGTTAAGCTACCTGATGCCCACGTTTGTCAGCATGGTGACAGGAGGAAAAAGAGGGAGCCCGGCGCCCGTGCCCACATTTAGGGGCAGCGGCACCGGCACGGACCACTGGGCTAAGAATGGAGTTAACTAACTCTAACATTGCCCTTTGCAGGGTGTTGCTAAGTGGTGACAGGCTCCACTCCTAGCTCTAGAGTGCTCTAGGAGAGTCCTAGGAGGGTGCTAGGAGAGGGAGGATGCACAGGACAGTGTTCCCTCTCCTCAGGCCTCAGGGTTTTGAGACAAATCTCTGTGATTGCTGCAAGGTCTACAGCAAGAAAGATAAAGGAGGGAATTGGAGAGCTTGGAATCTGCATGACCAGGCACTGGATTCAGTGACATAACCACCACTGAGGGAAAAAAAAATGCTTTACTGCCGTGGAGGTATTACAGTTAAGACAACCTACACACTTAGGAACCTAGCCAATAGTATAATTCAACCTGTACTCCGACTTGCGCATTACAGGCATAATTGCAAAAGTACAGTCACCCTCAATAGAAAGACTTTAGCAAGATAGAGAGGAAAGAAGGCCATAACTTCCATCCTTACCTAAATCCATATATTGCTATCTGGGAGAGAACTGCACTGTGTATGGTTGGAACTGTGACTGCTATAGCTAGATATAATACAAATCTCATTGTGTAATACAGCAGGGATGGCCAACCTGCAGCTCTCCAGATGTTGCAAAACTACAACTCCCAGCATGCCCAGACAGCCTACAGCTATCAGCCTACAGCAGGGCATGGTGGGAATTGTAGTTTTACAACAGCTGGAGAGCCGCAGGTTGGCCAGCCCTGCAATACAGTAAAGAGAGAGTCTAACTCTGTTATGGGAGCCTTCACTGAGGGGGTGCCAATCGAAGGTCCGAGTGAACCCAATGCTGCTGACAAACCTATCAGATGGTGTGGTCAATATTGACTGACACACCTGAGGAGGTAAAAGATTGTGAAACATAGAATGTGTGTCGGCAGATAAGACCCATTTGGCCCATCTAGTCTGCCCAATATACTGAATACTATGAATAGCCCCTGGCCTTATCTTATATGAAGGATGGCCTTATGTCTATCCCATGCATGCTTAAACTCCTTCACTGTATTTGCAGCTACCACTTCTGCAGGAAGTGCATCTACTACTCTCTCAGTAAAGTAATACTTCCTGATATTACTTTTAAACCTTTGCCCCTCTAATTTAAAACTTTGTCCTCTTGTAGCAGTTTTTCTTCTTTTAAATATTCTCTCCTCTTTTACCTTGATGATTCCCTTTATGTATTTAAAAGTTTCCATCATATCCCCTCTGTCTCGTCTTTCTTCCAAGCTATACATGTTAAGGTCCTTTAATCTTTCCTGGTAAGTTTTATCCTACAATCCATGTACCAGTTTAGTAGCTCTTCTCTGAACTCTCTCCAAAGTATCATAATCCTTCTGGAGATATGGTCTCCAGTACTGAGCACAATACTCCAAATGAGGTCTCACTAGTGCTCTGTAGAGCGGCATGAGCACCTCCCTCTTTCTACTGGTAATTCCTCTCCCTATACACCCAAGCATTCTGCTAGCATTTCCTGCTGCTCTATGGCATTGTCTGCCTACCTTTAAGTCTTCTGAAATAATGACCCCTAAATCCCTTTCCTCAGATACTGAGGTTAGGACTGTATCACTGATTTTATATTCTGCTCTTTGGTTTTTACGCCCCAGGTGCATTATCTTGCACTTATCAACATAAAATTTTAGTTGCCAGATTATTGACTATTCCTCTAGTTTTCCTAAATCCTTTTCCATTTGGTGTATCCCTCCAGGAACATCAACCCCGTTACAAATCTTTGTGTTATCAGCAAAAAGACACACCTTACCATCGAGGCCTTCTGCAATTTCACTGATAAAGATATTAAACAATATGGGTCCCAGAACAGATCCCTGAGGTACCCCACTGGTAACAAGACCATGGTCTGAATATACTCCATTGACTACAACCCTCTGTTGTCTCTCCCTCAGCCACTGCCTAATCCATTCAATAATATGGCAGTCCAAGCCCAAAGACTGCAATTTATTGATAAGCCTTCTATGTGGGACAGTATCAAAAGCCTTACTAAAGCCTTACCATAGATAAGCGATGTCTACTGCACCTCCACCATCTATTATTTTAGTCACCCGATCAAAAAATCAATAAGATTAGTTTGACATGATCTCCCTGAAGTAAACCCATGCTGTTTTTCATCTTTTAATCCATGTGATTTTAGATGTTCCACAATCCTCTCCTTAAGTATGGTTTCCATTAATTTCCCCACTATTGATGTCAGGCTTACTGGCCTATAGTTGCCCGATTCCTCCCTACTACCTTTCTTGTGAATGGGCACAACATTTGCTAATTTCCAATCTTCTGGGACGACTCCTGTTGCCAGTGATTGGTTAAATAAATCTGTTAATGGTTTTGCTAGTTCACTGCTGAGCTCTTTTAATAGTTTTGGGTGTATCCCATCAGGCCCCTGTGACTTATTTGTATTAATTTTAGACAGCTGACTTAGAACCTCTTCCTCTGTAAAGACACATGCATCAAAAGATTCATTAATCTTCTTTCCTAACTGAGGTCCTTTTCCTTCATTTTCCTTTGTAAAAACTGAACAGAAGTATTCATTGAGGCAGTCAGCTAGTTCTTTATCTTCTTCCATATACCTTCCTTCTTTTGTTTTTAATTTTGTAATTCCTTGTTTTAGTTTCCTTTTTTCATTTATGTATCTGAAGAATGCCTTATTGCCTTTTTTCCCTGACTGAGCTAATTTCTCTTCTGCCTGTGCTTTAGAAGCTCTTAGAATTTGTTTGGCCTCTCTCTGCCTAATCTTATAAATTTGCCTGTCATCCTTGTTTAGTTTTTTTTTTATAATTCCTAAATGCTATATTTTTGTTTTTAATGATTTTGGCCACTTCTGCTGTGATTGGAGTTATTTCCAATGCTGGGAATTGCGGGCAGATGTAAGCTATATTACACAGCCAGCACTCACCACATACTCCATACACTCCTAGCATACATTGGCTATGTTGTTACATCAAGGTGCACAACGGGCTTAATTGCATTGCAGAGTCTACTGTTATCATTGCACATACAGTTCATATATCAATAAGTACAAAGAGGCAATTTTAAATAACACAAAATATTAGAATCAATCTACAAAGTCCAATTTAAATGGTTTTAATAATCTGCAGGAAACTAAAATCAAAACCTAGGACATTGGAGGATTATCTGGTAGGCCAGTACAAGCCGATAGGTAACTCGAAAGCAGAATTTATGCAGATGAGGTGAAAGAATATACCATTATAGGACTGAATGTGTTATGTAATCAACTAGCACCCTTTACTGAAAAGTTTTTTGAATGTGGAATATTCATTGATATAAATTCTCTGCAATATGGTTGAGCATTGCAAATAAAAAAATAAAAATAAATCTTATTACTAAAATAATATAACAGATTAACTGAAATTGTTTACTTGTTGTAGTCTTACATGAAAAGCAAACTGGCCAGAGAAGTCATACATCCCACAAGAATGCATTAAACTTAATGTATTTCTCACTGCTTCTGGACTCAGCAATCTCTCGCCAGTTATTGGACAGAAGCCACCATTAGCCAACGTTGCTGCCATTACACTAGCAGATTCACAGGTCACTTCAATGGAACACAACTAAATAGAAAAAAAGAAAAATATGAAAGAACATCATAATAAGAACTAAACTTGTAAAAACAGTACTTTAGTTAGGGCTCGTTCACATCACCATCTGGATTTTCGTTCTATTCATCCGTTCAGAGGATGAATAAAACGCAAATAAACGGATCCGTTGTAAATCTCATTCAGTTCTATGGAGGTGATAAAGTGTCAGTTACACTCCGTTTGGCTCCTTTCCGTCAGCTTCACGTTATTTTAGGCAAAAAAAATAAAAAATCCTACAGGACTTTTGCTCCCATCTAAAATAACGGATTTGTGACGGATTCGTTTTGGTTTACATAAAAGTCAATGAGTGACGATTGTAACAGATTGCTTTGTATGTGATCCGTTATAAAATCCATTTTTCTGTTCCGTTTTTTTTTTTTTTGAGCATGCTCAAATGAAATTTGAAAAAAAACAACAACAAAAAATGGATCCGTTTAATAACAATGAATAATGGAACATAACGGAAAGCGAAAGGATGCATTGTGTCCGTTTTTTAAAAGGATCAGCTTAGTCAGTCCGTTAAAAAAACTCAAAATATGCTTTCTGTTAGTGTCTGTTGGCTTTCCGTTATTTATTTACTTTCCGTTATTTTGAACGGATTACAACTATAACGGAAAGCCTTGAAACAATATCACCAGACCCAAGAGAGAATCATAAGAACCACCGCATAAATGCACAACCGACAGTCAATCAGTATCAAAAATATATAAAGTTTATTGAACAAACCAACAGACACACATTAAAAATTGTATACAATTAGAACAAAGTGCGGTATGCAATATAACGGAAAGCCTAGCGGTGATGTGAACGAAGCCTTAACTGTATAATTCAAAAATAACAGTAGACTAATAAAGAGAGTAGTCGAGGATTTTGTTAGCATTTCTGATATGTCAATTGTTTAATGAGAAATTAAAGTTCAGAATGAGGTTTTCCAGGACATTAATATTGATGATACTTAAATCAGATCGATGGCGATCAGACAGCCAAAACCCCTATCGACCAGCTGTTAACAGCAGCCACGGCCAACGGAACTAACAATATGTACACAGCTGTAAGCAGATGGAAGAGCTCATTGCTAGAGCTCCAGGGAGCTGGCCACTTCCCTCTAATCTGCAGCCACGCACCTTTTTTAGCACCTCGCTCAGTGTCTCAATAGGTCAGATCACCACCACAAGCCCAGCCTCAGACTAGTGTCCATAACGTAATGACGCTATTGTCAGGACGTTCTGTGAGGAGCGTGACCTGACGCCGCCTCCTCCTTCTTACCAGGCTGCTGCTGCCCTCTGCTTGTGGCTTGTGTACCTCCATAGCTCTGGTATGTAGTTTTTCACTGCTTGTCACACGCTTCGGCCTCATGCACACGACCGTTGTTTTATTCTGTGTCCATTGTTCCATTTTTTGTGATTTTCTGCGGACCCATTGACTTTCTATGGGTCTGTTGAAAACTCGGCTAATGCACCGTTTGCCATCCGCGTCTGTGATCTGTGGTTCCAGTCCGTCAAAAAATATAACCTGTCCTATTTTTTTCACGGAAAACGGTTCGCGGACCCATTCAAGTCAATGGGACCATGAAAAAACGCGGAGGCATACAAGATTGTGATCCGCGCGTCCGCGTCTGTTTTTTTCCTATCATTTGCATGGCAAACTTGACTTAGATTTTTTTTTACTTTCCTTCATGTCTGGTGATCCTCCAAAAATAAAGGAATACACACGGAAACAAAAACGGAAACGGATCACGGAACAACGGAACCCCATTTTGCAGAATGGAACACAACAACGGTCGTGTGCATGAGGCCTTCTGCGAACCCAGCAGACTCCGTCTGCTTAAGAGGGCAGTGAGTGATAACATCACTCTGCCCTCTGATACAAGTAAAATCCAGCAGCAGCAGCGATGAGCAGGAAAAGAAACCAAATTAACCCACAGGATTCTGGCCCCAGCTTGTCCAGCATGTAAGTATGGTGAAATTTTTTGTTTGTGTATAGCAATGTGTACAGCGTGTGTAAGTGTATATGCATAATATATGTGTGAGTATAAAGATATAATGTATGTACAGTATGTGTGAGTGTATATAGATATATGTACAGTATATGAGAGTAGACAGATATACAAAATATAAATATATATATAAATATATATATATATATATATATATATATATATATACATACACTCACCTAAAGAATTATTAGGAACACCATACTAATACGGTGTTGGACCCCCTTTTGCCTTCAGAACTGCCTTAATTCTACGTGGCATTGATTCAACAAGGTGCTGATAGCATTCTTTAGAAATGTTGGCCCATATTGCAGTTGATGGAGATTTGAGGGATGCACATCCAGGGCACGAAGCTCCCGTTCCACCACATCCCAAAGATGCTCTATTGGGTTGAGATCTGGTGACTGTGGGGGCCATTTTAGTACAGTGAACTCATTGTCATGTTCAAGAAACCAATTTGAAATGATTCGAGCTTTGTGACATGGTACATTATCCTGCTGGAAGTAGCCATCAGAGGATGGATACATGTTCTCATTCTGTTTACGCCAAATTCGGACTCTACCATTTGAATGTCTCAACAGAAATCGAGACTCATCAGACCAGGCCTCTGAAAGTCACTGTTAAAGCGTAGGTCACTGTGAAAGTCACGGTCACTGTGAAAGTCACTGTTAACCTCCTCCCAAACGCCTAACGCAGGGATGCGTTCTGCGGGCGGTTTGTTCCTCGTAGACGCATCAGCGCGTCATCTCGCGAGACGCGAGATTACGCGCATAGCTGGGCCGCGCATGCGCAGTGCGGGCCGGCAAAAGTTACAGGAGGAGTTCGTCACCAGCCTGCCAGCCAATGATCATCGCTGGCAGGTTGGTGATTTTTAAAAAATCGAATCACAAGCCATTTAACACATTATATTTATAAATATAATGTGTTAAATGGCTTCTGTGCTCTCTGCTGGGTCCTTTTCGTCGGTTGGTCCCAGCAGAGAGCACACATCACTGTGAGTACACCAAACACTATACATTTAGCCCCAGATCACCCCCCCCCCATCCCCCTAATTAACCCCTTGATCACCCCTGTCAATCACTAGTGAAAGGGAAAAAAGTGATCAGTGTAAACTGTCACTTTTTTTTTCTCACCAGTATTGACTGTTAGGTTTAGATTAGTTTAGGCCCCTTTGGTAGTTAGCTTCAGTTAGCTCCCAGCCCACCGCACCGCAGTCACCGATTCGCTGATTAGCGTATCGCTAATCAGCATTGGTACTTTTATAGTATCTGTAAGTGATCAGAACTGATCATAGTCAGATCTATAATAGTATTAGTGTCACCTTAGCTCGCCCTCCACCCAAAACGCAGTGTTTGCCCGATCAGGCCTGATCGGTCGCCCACACGTGCGTTCAGCCACGCCCACCCTGCTGCAGTGACAAAAAATGTTAAATTTTTTTTTTATCACTGCACATTCACTACACAAGCGCTGCGGCGATAAAAAAAAAAATCAGTTTTGATATTTTTTTATCAATCGCAGCGGCTTCCGGTACTTCGCTAGCCCCCCATTTGTAAGACAGGCTTGCTTTTTTTCTTGGGTAGTCTCAGGGAATACCCCCTAAATTTAATTGACCAAATGGCAAGGAAGGGGTATTCTTCTGAAGAGGCCTACAGGCTTCTGACCCAGTCGGATGAGGAATGGGAACCCTCATCTGACGAATCCAGCGGGTCAGAATATGAACCTGTAGAAAGCCGTGGCATTCTGACCCATAGTTCGGATGATGAGGTTGAGGTCCCTGACCAACAGGCGTATCCGGCCCCGTGTTGCTAGACCACAGGTTGCGCAGGATCCGCTTCAAGGGCAGCAGAGTGGGGCTGGCGCTGTCTGATTACGTGGTGAGGCATACACCAGCAGCGCAGCCCATCCTGGACCTAGTAACAGCACTGCCGTAGAACATGGTGAAGTGGCGAGCACCAGAAGGGCAGTTGAAGCTGGTACGGTTTCCCCGTCGCAGCCAACGCACAGACAGGCCCGTAGAGCCCCTAGAGTCCCTGAGGTGCTGGCAAACCCTGATTGGCAGCCACTATTTTCAGCCGCACCAGTTGTTCCCCCTTTCACCGCCCAGTCTGGAGTTCGGGTTGAGACAGCTCAGATCGGATCGGCACTGGGTTTTTTTAAGCTGTTCTTCACTGCGGAGCTCTTAGACTTAGTCGTGGCAGAAACAAACCGGTATGCCACTCAATTTATAGCCGCCAACCCGGGAAGCTTTTATGCCCAGTCTTTCCGGTGGAAACCCGTCCAAGTTTCCGAATTTAAAACTTTTCTGGGCCTTCTCCTCAACATGGGCCTGACAAAAAAGCATGAATTGCGGTCATATTGGTCCACGAACCCAATTCATCACATGCCCATGTTCTCTGCTGCCATGTCCAGGACACGATTTGAGACCATCCTGCGTTTCCTGCACTTTAGTGATAATAGCACCTCTCGTCCCAGAGGCCACCCAGCTTTTGACCGGCTCCACAAAATTTGGCCCCTCATAGACCACTTTAACACCAAATTTGCAGATTTGTATACCCCTGAGCAAAACATCTGCATAGACGAGTCCCTGATACATTTTACCGGGCGCCTTGGCTTCAAACAATACATCCCAAGCAAGCGCGCCCCGGTATGGGGTCACATTGTATAAGTTTTTTTTTTTACTTCTAGTTGGACCAACCGATGAACCAGCTGCAGCACTGATGTGCATTCTGACAGAAGCATTGCGCTGCTGTCAGATTACACAAAAGTCGGTGTATGCGGCGCTGCAAGACGAGATTTCTCCTCTGCAGTAAAAATACGTTTGCCGAGGCTTATGAGCTGAGGGGCGGTGTTCATATGCTTTGGCAAACATAGTAACATAGTACATAAGGCCGAAAAAAGACATTTATCCATCCAGTTCGGCCTGTCATACTGCAAGTTGATCCAGAGGAAGGCAAAAAAAAAACTGTGAGGTAGAAGCCAATTTTCCTCACTTTAGGGGAATAAAAAATTCCTTCCCGACTCCAATCAGGCAATCAGAATATCTCCCTGGATCAACGACCCCTCTCTAGTAGCTATATCCTGTAATATTATTACACTCCAGAAATACATCCAGGCCCCTCTTGAATTCCTTTATTGTACTTACCATCACCACCTCCTCAGGCAGAGAGTTCCATAGTCTCACTGCTCTTACCGTAAAGAATCCTTTTCTATGTTTGTGTACAAACCTTCTTTCCTCCAAACGCAGAGGATGTCCCCTCGTCACAGTCACAGTCCTGGGGATAAATAGATGATGGGATAGATCTCTGTACTGACCCCTGATATATTTATACATAGTAATTAGATCTCCCCTCAGTCGTCTTTTTTCTAACGTGAATAACCCTAATTTTGATAATCTTTCAGGATACTGTAGTTGCCCCATTCCAGTTATTACTTTAGTTGCCCTCCTCTGGACCCTCTCCAGCTCTGCTATGTCTGCCTTGTTCACTGGAGCCCAGAACTGTACACAGTACTCCATGTGTGATCTGACTAATGATTTGTAAAGTAGTAGGAATATGTTCTCATCACGGGCATCTATGCCCCTTTTGATGCAACCCATTATCTTATTGGCCTTGGCAGCAACTGCCTGACACTGTTTTTTGCAGCTTAGTTTGCTGTTTATTAAAATTCCTAGATCCTTTGTATATAAAAAATTTTATAAAAAATTCCGACAATGATTTATTCATCCACATCGATTGATGTGAATGGAGAAATCGGGTTTGCCAGGGCATACGGGCTGAGTGGGTTTGGATGTTGGGCGGAGCTACTATGTCCTGGCAGACGCCTTTCCCCTCCCTTTTTTTTTTTTTGGCAGAGATTTTTTCATCCACATTGATCGATGCGAATGAAGAAATCTGTGCCGTTCATTTTTTCTTTCAGCCCAGAGGCTGAACGGAAAAAAATATCTCATTACCCGTATGCTCAATATAAGGAGAATAGCAGAAACTCCTAATGCTGGCCATACATGTAATGATTGTGGAGACCCTCAAATGCCAGGGCAGTACAAACACCCCACAAATGACCTCATTTTGGAAAGAAGACACCCCAAGGTATTCGCTGAGGGGCATATTGAGTCCATGAAAGATTGAACTTTTTGTCCCAAGGTAGCTGAAAGGGAGACTCAATTAATTTCCGCTAACTTGTGCCAAAAAAAAATCTTCTATGAACTCGCCATGCCCCTCACGTAATACCTTGGGGTGTCTTCTTTCCAAAATGGGGTCACATGTGGGGTATTTATACTGCCCTGGCATTTTAGGGGCCCTAAAGCGTGAGAAGAAGTCTGGAATCGAAATGTTTAAAAATGCCCTCCTAAAAGGTACTCATTGGAATTTGGGCCCTTTTGCGCACCTAGGCTGTAAAAAGTGTCACACATGTGGTATCGCCGTACTCAGGAGAAGTAGGGCAATGCGTTTTGGGGTGTATTTTTACATATACCCATGCTGAGTGAGAGAAATATCTCTGTAAAATGACAACTTTGTATAAAAAAATGGGAAAAGTTGTCTTTTACAGAGATATTTATGTCACCCAGCATGGGTATATGTAAAAATACACCCCAAAACACATTGCCCTACTTCTCCTGAGTACGGCGATACCACATGTGTGACACTTTTTTGCAGCCTAGGTGCGCAAAGGGGCCCAAATTCCAATGAGTATCTTTCCGATTTCACAGGGCATTTTTTACGCATTTCGATTCCAAACTACTTCTCACTCTTTAGGGCCCCTAAAATGCCTGGGCAGTATAAATACCCCACAAGTGACCCCATTTTGGAAAGAAGACACCCCAAGGTATTTCGTGAGGGGCATGGCGAGTTCATGTAAAATTTTATTTTTTGTCACAAGTTAGTGGAATATGATACTTTGTAAAAAAAAAAATTAAAAAAATCATTTTCCGCTAACTTGTGACAAAAAATAAAAACTTCCATGAAATCACTATGCCCATCAGCGAATACCTTAGGGTGTCTACTTTCTGAAATGGGGTTATTTGTGGGGTGTTTCTACTGTCTGGGCATTGTAGAACCTCAGGAAACATGACAGGTGCTCAGAAAGTCAGAGCTGCTTCAAAGTGCGGAAATTCACATTTTTGTACCATAGTTTGGAAACGCTATAACTTTTGCGCAAACTAATAAATATACACTTATTGCATTTTTTTATCAAAGACATGTAGAACAATAAATTTAGAGAAAAATTTATATAGAAATGTAGTTTTATTAGAAAAATGTTACAACAGAAAGTGAAAAATTTCATTTTTTTGCAAAAATTTCGGTCAATATCGATTAATATCAAAAAAAGTAAAAATGTCAGCAACAATGAAATACCACCAAATGAAAGCTCTATTAGTGAGAAGAAAAGGAGGTAAAATTCATTTGGGTGGTAAGTTGTATGACCAAGCAATAAACCGTGAAAATAGTGTAGTGTGTATTGTAAAAAGTGGTCTGGTCATTAAGGGGGTTTAAGCTAGGGGAGCTGAGGTGGTTAAAGGGGCGGTCACTGTGAAAGACAGTGTTAAAGGGGCGGTCTCTGTGAAAGTCACTGTTAAAAGGGCGCAAAAGAAAAGTTGTAGAGCAGCACAAACGAATCTCTCGACCAATCCTGGAATGCACCAGCCGCGATGGGACCACAGATCCACAGCAGTCCAAAGAACAAGAGTAGATAGCAAAAATCACAGCATCATATCAGGTACATCTGTTTATTGGAAACTTAGAGTGCACACGCAAGTAAAGTACGACGTTTCGGCTACGCAGTAGCCTTCATCAAGTATAAAAATGATAAAACTGGCAACCAAAAATACACAGGATGGGCCACTCCTATATCATAATAGTGCAAATCACCTAGAGGCTGAACCCAATCAACACATGTGTATGAATTAAAAGCAGCCCAAACTCCGGTCAGGCTGTCTGTGACTCATTATAATACAAATGTATATCTGATCCATATTAGATAACATCCGACCCCATTGCATGTGTTCCCGCTCCAAGGCGGCGACACGGAGCAGTCTGTCCAAAAAGATAGAAATAGTGCTAAAGATAGACCCCCTGCTAGATACAATGGGTCTGCCCGGGGGGTCAATCAAACACTTATGTATCTTAGGGAGAATATAAATCAGAGGGGTGACAGGGTGCGGTACCTTGAGAAACTGACATAAATCTTGATCAATAATGCCCCGTGCCTGGGCTGTGTCGACAATGTCTGTCACCACCCTGGCAATCTCCCATTTGGGGTCCTGTCTCAATACTTCATACACCTCCCCGTCATCCAACTGCCTATGTACCTCACCAATATATCTGTCCGTGTCCATTACAACCACAGCCACCCCCCCTTGTCGGCTGGTTTGATACTGATATCTCTGTTTTGTGTAAAATTTTTTAAGGGCTTCCCTCTCACTATGTGTCATATTAGGTTTGTAATGTAACTGCCTACTGTGTTCTTGCAGTATTCTAATCTGTTTGGTAACTATTTGGACATATGATTCAACAATGTGATTGTTGTGTGGAGGCTTAAAATGACTCTTGTTACTTAACTCGTATTTGGCTAAAGACAATTCAGCAACGTCATTATTAGGTGTACCCCTGTTGGCAACATTGGTATCAAAAAAAGCTTTTAATCTAAGACGCCTAAAGAAACCAATCCATATCTGTCGTAGGGCAGGAGGATAGTCCGTGTCCCAAGACAATAACCTGATCAGTGCTCAGTTCAATGGATGATATATTCACCACCAGCTGATTTATTTCTTGTGCGTACGTCTCGTCACTCTCTCTCGTGCTCCCTGGTTGTAACTCGGGTATGTAGGTGGAGGCTGATCTTTTCTGGACCCTGTGATGTTTCCTGCCGCCACGTCTGAGTTTCCTCCCACTGTGTGTAATGGTCTTTCTAAAAAAGCCAACAAGGTACATTCATCCGTTGACTCAGAGTCACACGTTGTGAAACCAAAATGACTTTGATCCAATCTCTTCCCCTTGCCCCTTCGTCTTGGGGGCCTATTACGAGGTTGTTGGTTCTGCCAGTTGTATACCCGTCCGGACTGGAGGTCCTCCAAATCATGGTGTCACTTATCTCGTTTGGTTTTTTCAACCTCAGTTTTGTGTCATTGCACATGTTGGGTTGTTTTCTCTCTGTGAGCTGCAAAATCATATGCAGCAAGCAGCCCCTGAATCTGCACATCTAGAGTAGCAAGGGTTTTCTTAATAGTATCAACCTCTGTATGCAAATATTCAATGTTTAGTAGCATTAGTTCAAAGGAATATTTGTTTTTAACAGATTCAAACTTTTTACAGATTTCCTCATTGTTGGGGAAGAGGTTTGGGCGGAGGTGAGATCTCAATCCCCTGGGAACTCGCTGTGCTTTGTAGTACTCCCTCAGCGTGCTGAGGTGCAATTTAATGGTAGTGAGTATCTTGGACTCTTGTTCAAATTTTCCTTTCAACAGGTCAATAGAAGGAGTACTGAGGAATGTCACATCACTGGCATCCTCATTAATTAGCCTGTGAATGTCTTCTTCAGTATAAAGATATGCACTCATAAAGGCACTCTCAAAGGTCTTACCCGGTCCAGGGGATACATCCATCGGTGAGTATTACCGTGTCACCAGTGCCCGCTCTTAGGATCCAAGATAGCACAAAAGAAGAGTTGTAGAGCAGCCCAAACAAACCTCTCGACCAATCCCGGAATGCACGAGCCGCGATGGGACCACAGATACTCAGCAGTCCAAAGAACAATAGTAGAAAGCAAAAATCACAGCAGCATATCCGTTGCGTCTGTTTATTGGAAGCCTAGAGTGCACACACAAGTAAAGTACAATGTTTCGGCTACGCAGTAGCCTTTATCAAGTGGGTCCTGTGCTGGTGGGGCTACATCAACGACATTTTTATGATTTGGAGTGGCTCTATGGACTCCTTGTATGAATTTCACCAACATCTTAAAAGTGGTGTACCCGGTTTTCAATTCACTGTGACTTCCTCTTAGAGGAGTTACAGTTTCTTGACGTCAGGGTATATATTGAAGGGGGCATGTTGATAACAGATTTGTATAAGAAGCCTATGGATAGAAATAACCTTTTGAGACATGACAGTAGTCACCCACGTTGCATGTTTGATTCCTTGCCTTGGAATCAGATGCTGCGTGTCAGACGGGTGGTATCAGATGATGATGTATTCACTAACCGTATTGATGAGATGTGCAATAAATTCTCCAATAGGAGATATCCGGGTAGGTTGTTGCACAAGACAAGGACTAAAATATCCTTGGTTGACAGAGTGACCACATTTCAGGCTTCCTCTAGGAGTACGAATGCAGGATGCATTCCGTTTGTATCCACCTATGGCAGCCATAGTGCTGATATAGCACATATTTTGAGAAGAGAATGGCATATCTTACACAGGGGCCTCCCTACAGTCTGTGAATTTGATAGCCCGCCATTGATGGCGTATAAGCGGGGCACCAATTTGCATGACAAACTGATTAACCCCTTTAGGACACAGCCTTATTTCAACTTAGGACCAGGCCATTTTTTGCAAATCTGACCAGTGTCACTTTAAGTGGTGATAACTTTAAATGCTTTGACTTATCCAGGCCATTCTGAGACAGTTTTTTTCATCACATATTGTACTTCATGACACTGGTAAAATGAAAATTACTTTACATTCACCATATGTCTACTTCATGTTTGGATCATTTTGGGAATGATATTTTATTTTTTAGGGATGTTACAAGGCTTAGAAGTTTAGAAGCAAATCTTGAAATTTTTCAGAAATTTTCAAAAACCCAATTTTTAGGGACCAGTTCAGGTCTAAAGTCACTTTGCGAGGCTTACATAACAGAAACCACCCAAAAATGACCCCATTCTAGAAACTACACCCCTCAAGGTATTCAAAACTGATTTTACAAACTTTGTTAACCCTTTAGGTGTTCCACAAGAATTAATGGAAAATAGAGCTACAATTTCAAAATTTCACTTTTTTGGCAGATTTTTCATTTTAATATTTTTTTTTACTTTTACAAAGCAAGGGTTAACAGCCAAACCAAACTCAATATTTATGGTTCTGATTCTATAGTTTACAGAAACACCCCATATGTGGTCGTAAACTGCTGTACGGGCACACGGAAGTGCGCAGAAGCAAAGGAATGCCATACGGTTTTTGGAAGTCAGGTTTTGCTGGACAGTTTTTTTTGACACTATGTCCCATTTGAAGCCCCCCTGATGCACCCCTGGGGTAGAAACTCCATGAAGTAACACCATCTAAGAAACTACACCCCTCAAGGTATTCAAAACTGATTTTACAAACATTGTTATCCCTTTAGGTGTTCCACAAGAGTTATTGGCAAATGAAGATGAAATTTCAGAATTTAAATTTTTGGGCAAATTTTCCATTTTAATCGATTTTTTCAGTAACAAAGCAAGGGTTAACAGCCAAACAAAACTCAATATTTATGGCCCTGATTCTGTAGTTTACAGAAACACCACATATGTGGTCGTAAACTGCTGTACTGGCACACGGCAGGGCACAGAAGGAAAGGAATGCCATACGGTTTTTGGAAGGCAGATTTTGCTGGACAGTTTTTTTTTACATCATGTCCCATTTGAAGCCTCCCTGATGCACCCCTAGAGTAGAAACTCCAAAAAAGTGACCCCATTTTAGAAACTACAGGATAGGGTGGAAGTTTTGTTGGTACTAGCTTAGGGTACATATGATTTTTGGTTGCTCTATATTAAATTTTTTGTGAGGCAAAATAACAAGAAATAGCTTTTTTGGCACCGTTTTTATTTTTTGTTATTTACAACATTCATCTGACAGGTTAGATCATGTGGTATTTTTATAGACCAGGTTGTCACGGACGCGGCGATACCTAATATGTTTTTATTTTATTACGGTATTCACCTGAGGGATTAGGTCATGTGATATTTTTATAGAGCAAGTTATTACGGACGCTGCGATACCTAATATGTATACTTTTTTTTATTTATGTAAGTTTTACACAATGATTTCATTTTTGAAGCCCAAAAAATCATGTTTTAGTGTTTCCATAGTCTGAGATCCATAATTTTTTCAGTTTTTGGGCGATTACCTTGGGTAGGGTATGATTTTTGCGGGATGAGATGACGGTTTTATTGGCACTATTTTGGGGTGCGTGTGACTTTTTGATCGCTTGCTATTACACTTTTTGTGATGTAAGGTGACAAAAAATGGTTTATTTAGCACAGTTTTTCTTTAAATTTTTTTACGGTGTTCATCTAAGGGGTTAGGTCATGTGATATTTTTATAGAGCCGGTCGATATGGACGCGGCGATACCTAATATGTATACTTTTTTAAATTTATGTAAGTTTTACACAATAATATCATTTTTGAAACAAAAAAAAATCATGTTTTAGTGTCTTTATATTCTGAGAGCCATAGTTTTTTTCAGTTTTTGGGCGATTGTCTTAGGTAGGATCTCAATTTTTGCGGGATGAGATGACGGTTTGATTGCCACTATTTTGGGGTGCATATGACTTTTTGATCGCTTTTTGATCGCTTGCTATTACACTTTTTGTGATGTAAGGTGACAAAAAATGGTTTATTTAGCACAGTTTTTTTTTTTTTTTTTACGGTGTTCATCTGAGGGGTTAGGTCATGTGATATTTTTATAGAGCCGGTCGATACAGACACGGCGATACCTAATATGTATACTTTTTTTTATTTATGTAAGTTTTACACAATAACAGCTTTTTTAAAGCAAAAAAAATATTATGTTTTAGTGTCTTTATATTCTGAGCCATAGTTTTTTTATTTTTTGGGCGATTGTCTCAGGTAGGGGCTCATTTTTTTGCGGGATGAGGTGACGGTTAGATTGGTACTATTTTAGTGGGCAAACACCTTTTTGATCGCTTGCAGTTGTACTTTTTGTGATGTAAGGTGACAAAACAATGGTTTATTTAGCACAGTTTTTATTTTTTACGGTGTTCATCTGAGGTGGTTAGGTCATGTGATATGTTTATAGAGTCAGTCGATACGAACGCGGCGATACCTAATATGTATACTTTTTTTCCCCCCCTAATTTTACCTTTTTTTTTTTTTTACTTTATTTGGGCAAAATGACGTTTTTGTTTATTTTTACTTGAAACTTAATTTTTTGGGGGGAAAACTTTATTTTTTCAAATTTTTTCACTTTATTTTTTGTCCAACTTTGGGACTTGAACTTTTGGGGGTCTAATCCCTTTACAATGCATTCCAATACTTCTGTAATTCTGAGTATTACTGATACAGCTTCCGGCCTGTGAGATCCAGGGGGCTGGATCTCACAGGCTCGTCACCGGAAGGCAGCGCGATGCCTTCCTTAGGCATCGCGCTGCCTTCCATGCCATCGGGTCCCCCCTACAGCCACATGGGGACCCAATGGCACCGCCGATCGCCGCCGCAAACTGCAGGTCTGAATTGACCTGCGGTTTGCGGCGATCGCCGACACGTGCATTTAGCCAAGGTGCCTGCTTAATGATTTGAGCAGGCACCGGGTTCCGATCACCACCCGCCAGGCGGCGGTGATCGGAAATACACATGACGTACCGGTACGTCATGTGTCCTTAAAGTACCAGGACAACATGCCGTACCGGTACGTCATGTGTCCTGAAGAGGTTAAAACTGACATACCAGGCCAGAGCTACTTGAAACCCAGGAAGACAGGGAATTTCCCATGTCTGGGATGTTGTAATTGCGGGAACATGCTGAAGGGTAACTCGTTTGTCCACCCATACAGTGGCAAGAAATAAAACATTGCAGGACATTACACATGCCGGTCCAAATTTGTCGTTTACATGATTGTCTGTCCTTGCAGCTTGATCTATGTGGGAGAAACAACCATGGAAATTAGGGAGCGCATCAACAAACAAAAGCACTATAAGGAAAAAAATGATGGACAAACCTGTGGCTAAGCATTTCAATGACTGTGGCCACTCTGTCAGATAACTGAGATTTCGGGTCATCGACTCTGTTGAGGTTCCCAAAAGAGGGTGTGACAGGGAACGTATGTTAAGAAAAAAAGAGCTTAAATGGATTTTCACATTACAATCCTTACAACCCCAGGGACTCAACATCAAATTTAATGTGAACAGCGTAGATAGGTAGAGAAACTCATGTATTTTTGTCGGATTCAGTATAAGTATGGTTTTTAAATGGTATTTTATGGTACATTATTATATTTATGGTTATTCACTTCACATATCTACATTGATGTTTATCAGACATATTTTGGTTTCATCCGAGTTTAACTTGATTGTGCTCCATGTCAGTATCCACTGATAGATGGACTACACAGTATTTACTCAACGATCAATTTGACGTTTATTGGATAATCGATCTGGACTTGTGATGCAAATCTATGTGTGAGACATGGTATTGTCCCCATTTATGCATGCATGGCCAGCGGAGTTCTCCATATATTAGGTCTTCCATATTACTTTATTTGCACGGTGGGTGCAGGACCTTGCTCTGGATGATGCGTGACGCACGTGACTGTTGTCACTAGATGCGCACACATGCTGTGAGTAGGAGTTGCACGCTCATCTCTTTGATCCTAGACCGCGGCACGGTGACGTCATGGACATGCGCAACACACTCTGAGAGACGCCGACCTGGAGTGCAAACACATGCGATGGGGTCGGATGTTATCTAATATGGATCAGGTACACATTTGTATTATAATGAGTCACAGACAGCCTGACCGGAGTTTGGGCTGCTTTTAATTCGTACACATGTGTTGATTGGGTTGAGCCTCTGTGATTGGCACTATTATGATATAGGAGTGGCCACTTATGTGTATTTATGGATGACAGTTTTATCATTTGTATACTTGATGAAGGCTACTGCGTAGCCGAAACATCGTATTTTACTTGTGTGTGCACTCGAGGCTTCCAATAAACAGATGCACCTGATATGCTGCAGTGATTTTTGCTATCTACTATTGTTAAAGGGGTGGTCACTGTAAAAGTCACTGTTAACCTGTTGGGTACACAGGGCGTACCTGTACGCCCTGATGTCCCGGTACTTAAGGACACAGGGCGTACAGGTACGTCCTATATAGTTCCGATCACCACCAGGCGGTGATCGGAACTGGGTACCTGCTGAAATCAATCAGCAGGCACCCTGGGTCAATGCAAAGGGGGGTCCTGTGACCCCCCTTTCATATCGGCAATCGCTTCAAACCGCAGACCTGTGGTTTGCAGCGCTTTCAGAAGTTTCTGATCTACTAAAGGCAGAAGTCTGATCAGACTTTGTAAAGTAAAAATACAGTACAGTACACAGTATACAGACATCAGACCCACTGGATCTTCAAGAATCAAGTGGGTCTGGGTCAAAAAAAAAAAGGGGAAAAAAAGGAAAAATAAAAAAACACATTTATCACTGATTAAAAATTAAAAAATGTAAATCCCCTACACATGTTTGATAACACCGCGTCCGTAAGGACCTGATCTATAAAACGGTAATGTTACTTTCCCCGCACGGTGAACGCCATAAAAAAATAAAAATATGATGAAATAGAAATTTTTCCCACCTTACTTTCCAAAAAAGGTAATAAAAGTGATAAAAAAAGTCGTATGTAAGCCAAAATAGTACCAATCAAACAGTCACCTCATCCTGCAAAAAATTAGCCCCTACATAAGACAATGGCCCAAAAAATAAAAAAACTATGGCTCTCAGACTAAAACATGAATTTTTTGTTTCAAAAATGCTTTTTTATACGTAAAAAAAAAAAGTTGACATAGTAGGTATCGCCGCTTCCGTAAGAACCTGCTCTAAAAAAATACCACATGATCTAAACCCTGAGGTGAACACCGTAAAAAAAAAAAACGGTGTCACCTTACATCACAAAAAGTGTAATAGCAAGCCATCAAAAAGTCATATGCACCCCAAAGTAGTGCCAATCTAACCTTCATCTCATCCCGCAAAAATGATACCTAACCTGAGACAATCAACTAAAAACAGAAAAAACGATGGCTCTCAGACTATGGAGACACTAAAACATGAATTTTTTTTGTTTCAAAAATATTATTGTGTAATACCTAAATAAATAAAAAAAAGTATACATATTAGGTATTGCCGCGTCCGTAAGAACCTGCTCTATAAAAACAGCACATGATATAAACTGTCAGATGAACGTTGTAAATAATAAATAATAAAAACTGTGCCAAAACAGCTATTTTTTGGCAACTTTTCCATTTTAATCCTTTTTTTCCCGTAACAAAGCAAGTGTTAACAGCCAAACAAAACTCAATATTTATTGCCCTGATTATGTAGTCTACAGAAATGCCCCATATGTGGTCGTAAACTGCTGTATGGCCACACGGCAGGGCGCAGAAGGAAAGGAACGCCATATGGTTTTTGGAAGGCAGTTTTTGCTGGACTGTTTTTTTGACACCATGTCCCATTTGAAGCCCCCCTGATGCACCCCTAGAGTAGAAACTCCAAAAAGTCACCCCATTTAAGAAACTACACCCCTTAAGGTATTCAAAACTGATTTTACAAACTTTGTTAACCCTTTAAATGTCCTACAAGAGTTAATGGCAAATAGAGATGACATTTCAGAATTTCTATTTTTTGTTACTTTGCCTCACAAAAAGTGTAATATAGAGCAACCAAAAATCATATGTACCCTAAAATACTACTAACAAAACTGACACCTTATCCCGTAGTTTGCAAAATGGGGTCACTTTTTTGGAGTTTCTACTCTACGGGTGCATCAGGGGGCTTCAAATGGGACATGGTGTCTAAAAACCATTCCAGCAAAATCTGCCTTCCAAAAACCAAATGGCGTTCCTTTCCTTCTGCGCCCTGCTGTGTGCCCGTACAGCAGTTTACGACCACATATGGGGTGTTTCTGTAAACTGCAGAATCAGAGTAATTCATTTTGTTTGGCTGGTAACCCTTGCTTTCTACTGGAAAAAAATTATTAAAATGGAAAATCTTCCAAAAAAGTGAAATTCTGAAATTTTATCTCCATTTTCCATTAAATCTTATGGAACGCCTAAAGGGTTAATAAAGCTTTTAAAATCAGTTTTGAATACCTTGAGGGGTGTAGTTTCTTAGATGTGGTCACTTTTATGGAATTTCTACTCTAGGGGTGCATCAGGGGTTCTTCAAATGGGACATGGTGTCAAAAAAAAGGTCATCAAAATCTGCCTTCCAGAAACCATATGGCGTTCCTTTCCTTGTGCGCCCTGCCGTGTGCCCGTACAGCAGTTTACGACCACATATGGGGTGTTTCTATAAACTACAGAATCAGGGCCATAAATATTGAGTTTTGTTTGGCTGTTAACCCTTCCTTTGTTACTGGAAAAATGGAAAATTTGCCAAAATAAATCAAAATTCAGAAATGTTATCTCCATTTGCCATTAACACGGTTAACGACGTTTGTAAAATCAGTTTTGAAAACCTTGAGGGGTGTAGTTTCTAAAATTGGGTCATTTTTGGGTGGTTTCTATTATGTAAGCCTCAAAAAGTGACTTCAGACCTGAAGTGGTCCTTAAAAAGTGGGTTTTTGAAAATTTCTTATATATACAGTACAGACCAAAAGTTTGGACACACCTTCTCATTCAAAGAGTTTTCTTTATTTTCATGACTAGGAAAATTGTAGATTCACACTGAAGGCATCAAAACTATGAATTAACACATATGGAATTATATACATAACAAACAAGTGTGAAACAACTGGAAATATATCATATTCTAGGTTCGTCAAAGTAGCCACCTTTTGCTTGGATTACTGCTTTGCACACTCTTGGCATTTTCTTGATGAGCTTTTTTTATACAAAGTTGGCATTTGACCAAGATATTTATCTCACCCAGCATGGGTATATGTAAAAAGACACCCCAAAACACATTCCCCAACATTCCCCAACTTCTACTGAATACGGAGATACCAGATGTGTGACACTTTTTTGCAGCCTAGGTGGGCAAAGGGGCCCATATTCCAAAGAGCACCTTTCGGATTTCACTCGTCATTTTTTACAGAATTTGATTTCAAACTCCTTACCACACATTTGGGCCCCTAGAATGCCAGGGCAGTATAACTACCCCACAAGTGACCCCATTTTGGAAAGAAGAGACCCCAAGGTATTTCGTGATGGGCATAGTGAGTTCATAGAACTTTTTATTTTTTGTCACAAGTTAGTGGAATATGAGACTTTGTAAGAAAAGAAAAAAAAAATAAAATCATCATTTTCCGCTAACTTGTGACAAAAAATAAAAAGTTCTATGAACTCACTATGCCCATCAGCGAATACCTTAGGGTGTGTACTTTCTGAAATGGGGTCATTTGTGGGGTGTTTGTACTGTCTGGGCATTGTAGAACCTCAGGAAACATGACAGGTGCTCAGAAAGTCAGAGCTGCTTCAAAAAGCGGAAATTCACATTTTTGTACCATAGTTTGTAAACGCTATAACTTTTACCCAAACCATTTTTTTTTTACCCAAACATTTTTTTTTTATCAAAGACATGTAAAACAATAAAGTTAGAGCAAAATTTCTATATGGATCTCATTTTTTTTTGCAAAATTTTACAACTGAAAGTGAAAAATGTCATTTTTTTGCAAAAAAATCGTTAAATCTCGATTAATAACAAAAAAAGTAAAAATGTCAGCAGCAATGAAATACCACCAAATGAAAGCTCTATTAGTGAGAAGAAAAGGAGGTAAAATTTATTTGGGTGGTAAGTTGCATGACCGAGCAATAAACGGTGAAAGTAGTGTAGGTCAGAAGTGTAAAAAGTGGCCTGGTCTTTCAGGGTGTTTAAACACTGGGGGCTGAGGTGGTTAAGCCAGTACTCTCTGCTCTGCACTGATGAGGGGCAATCAAACCCTGAAACAGCTGTCTGCAAAAGAGGAGATGGCTTATTTAATATCCAAGTCACGTCTCAAGGCTTATTTTAAGAGCTGCCTCTGCCTAGCATACCCATGAGAAGCCTGCTACATCACAGGTAGTGAAGAAAAAGCCCTTGCTCTGTACGCACAGGGCAGGGTGGAGCATCAGAGCAAGAAATGCTCCGATGCGCCATTCATACAGGTTAAATGACTGAAGAGGTGCAGTCCTGTATGAATAGCACTGCTGCTCTTTCAGTTCCCCTGCTGCGTGCCTGCAAATTGGCACTGGGATACATTGTGAGGACTCATGAGCATGCACACATAAAAGCGAATACTTCAGGAGGATGAGTCCTCAATGTATTCTAATGCTGGCACACAGGGTGGGAACAGAGGTGAGTATGGACATATAACCAAGTGATCCAAAGTCAGGGACAGCAGTATTATTTATGCAATACTGAACGTAATAGGGCTCGAGGAAGGTGACTCCACACTGAACACAGGAGGGAAGGGGAACAGTAACTGGGCCTGGAAACTAGGGAAGAAACAGGTCACCTCTGAGAAAACCCTAATCCGGGCCCTAACTATCTATCAATATGAATAGACCCTGAAGGTAGGAATATTCATATGCAGGATACCTAAGCCTTTATATCCCTTTATATCCCTATTAGGCCCTGGAAAAGGTTAGGACTAGAGGCAGCCCATTCCTCCCCAGATGAATGAATGGAAGTCTCTGTCTCAGGCCCAGATACAAACAACAGGGAATATAACAAACACAAACAAATGCGACACTTAACGGTAAAAAAAAAAAAAAAAGACTCTAAAAACTTTCCATTTGCTACTATTGGCAAGGTTGATGCGGAAATTGAAGGTTTGCCGTTTGCTTGTAGTTCCCATTTTCTCCTACCTGCCAGGGTGGCGCTAGACAGCAAGAACATTGTGAGATTTTTGTAGATAGTGGAGCAGCTGTCAATCTCATTGATAATCAATTTGCAACAACGCATGGTTTCCAGGTATGCACTTTGGAAAAGGATATACCTGTTTTTGCGATCGATTCCGCTCCACTTTCTCAAAGATTGTTAAAGGGCATAGTTCACAATATCCGTTTGACTGTGGGTGACGCTCATGTTGAGGATAAATTGATGAATGCTCCAGCCGTCTTCCAACATTTTGTGAACAACATTTTTTATCATTTAATGGGGAAATTTGTTCTGGTGTATCTAGATGACATTTAGATTTTTTCTCCTGATTTCAAGACTCATCGGGACCACCTACGTCAGGTCTTGCTGATTCTGCGGGAGAATAAATTGTACGCTAAACTGGAAAAATGTGTGTTTACGGTTCCAGAGATTCAATTTCTTGGTTTTCTTCTCTCCGCTTCTGGTTTTCGCATGGACCCTGACAAGGTCTGCACTGTGCTTGATTGGGAGCTTCCTGAGAATCAGAAGGCGCTGATGCGGTTTTTGGGTTTTGCCAATTATTAGCGAAAGTTCATTTTGAATTATTCCTCTGTTGTTAAGCCACTCACTGATATGACTAAAAAGGGGGTAGATTTTTCCTCGTGGTAGGTAGATGCGCTTAAAGCCTTTTCTAGTATCAAAGAGAGTTTTGCTTCCGCTCCCATTTTGGTACAATCTGATGTCTCTCTACCTTTTATTGTTGAGGTGGACGCTTCTGAGGTGGGTGTGGGTGCAGTCTTATTTCAGGGTCCCTCTCCTGCCAAATGGCGACCGTGTGCCTTTTTCTCAAGGAAACTCTCCTCTGCAGAGAGAAATTACGATGTGGGAGATAGGGAGTTGTTGGCCATCAAATTAGAGGAATGGCGCCATTGGTTAGAGGGAGCCAGACACCCTATTACCGTGTTTACCGACCATAAGAATCTGGCCTACTTGGAATCGGCCAAGCGTCTGAACCCGAGACAGGCCATTTTGTTGTCACGTTCCGCCCTGGGGTTAAAAATGTGAAGGCGGATGCCCTTTCACGTTGTTTTCCGGGAGGGGGGAACTTTGAAGACCCGGGTCCTATTTTGGCTGAAGGGGTGGTCGTCTCTGCTCTTTATCCTGATTTGGAGGCAGAGGTTCAGGCAGCCCAGGCAGAGGCTCCTGATCTTTGTCCTCCTGGGAGGTTGTTTGTGCCTCTCGCTTTACGACACAAGGTTTTTAGGGAGCACCACGATACTGTCCTTGCTGGGCACCCGGGGAGTAGAGCCACAGTGGATCTCATTGCTCGGAGATTCTGGTGGCCGACTCTTCGTAAGACGGTAGAGGGTTTTGTGGCAGCCTGCGAGACCTGCGCTCGTGCCAAGGTCCCTCATTCATGGCCATCGGGTTCTCTCCTCCCGTTACCCATTCCTTCCCGTCCTTGGACGCATCTGTCCATGGACTTCATTACGGACCTGCCTCATTCCTCTGGGAAGACTGTGATTCTGGTAGTAGTGGACCATTTTAGCAAAATGGCGCATTTCATTCCCTTTCCTGGGTTACCCAATGCTAAGACGTTGGCGCAAGCGTTTGTTGATCACATTGGTAAATTGCATGGCATTCCTTCAGACATCGTTTCTGATAGGGGCACGAAATTTATTTCCAGATTCTGGAAGGCCTTCTGTTCTGGCTTGGGGATTCGGTTGTCGTTCTCTTCTGCTTTTCACCTGCAGTCCAATGGTCAGACCGAACGCGTCAATCAGAATCTGGAGACATATCTGCGCTGTTTTGTGGCGGAGAATCAGGAGGATTGGTATTCTTTTTTGTCCCTTGCTGAGTTTGCTTTAAATAACCGTCGCCAGGAGTCCTCTGATAAGTCACCATTTTTTGGTGCATATGGGTTTCATCCGCAGTTTGGGACATTCTATGGAGAGGGGTCTTCTGGTTTACCTGATGAGGAGAGATTTTCCTCGTCTTTGTCATTTATTTGGCAAAAGATTCAGGGTAATCTGAAGAGGATGAGTGAGAGATATAAGCGTGTGGTGGATAAGAGACGTGTGCCTGGTCCGGACCTAAATGTGGGTGATCTGGTGTGGTTGTCTACAAAGAATATCAAACTGAAGGTTCCCTCCTGGAAGTTGGGTCCTAAGTTTATTGGGCCTTACAAGATCTTGTCCGTCATCAATCCCGTTGCTGTAATGACCGGCGTCACGCACAGGGAGGGAAAAGGGAAAGCCCTGCCCAAGGGAGAGGGAAAGGTGTTGACCCCTTACTCACCTTGCGGCTGGCACCTGACTGTCCTGACGTCCCTAGACGGGTTCCTCACCCGTGCGGCGATCACGTGCCTAAACCCTGGCTTTCCCTAAAATGAGCCCTAGATAGTGAACGGGCCGGTGGGATCGCTAGTCCGCACCACTGACACTAAGAGGGAAACACCAGGGAGAGGACAGACAATACAGACAAACACATACACCCAGGTGGGTGACCACAGCAGACCATAAGGGTCCAACAGGGATCCGGAGGGTAGCGTTCTGGACCAACAACCAGAGAACGCAGCAACACAACTCCAGAGGGTCAGAATAGATGTCCAGGCAGGAAGCTCTATATCTGGCAACCGGAGAAGTGTGAGAGGGGAATATAGGGAGGTTGGGAGTGCTGGACAAGGAACAGCTGAGGAGAGGAGCTACGGATCCCTGAGTGAGCCAAAAAGGGTTGCAAAGCAAACCCAGAAAGCTACCATAAGGACACAGCCCTATCTTACATAGAGCGCGCAGCCAACCGCTCCGACTTCCTGACCCCGGGTATAACGGAGTCAGGCGTGGTTCTTGACACCCTCGTGACAGTTGCCTTCCATCTTGATCTTCCTCAGACTTGGAAGATCCATAATGTTTTTCACAGGTCCCTATTAAAACCTTATGTCCAACCCACTGTACCCTCTTCTTTGCCTCCTCCTCCAATTGTTGTTGATGGTAATCCTGAATTTCAGGTCTCTAGGATTGTGGATTCTCGCATTATCCGCGGTTCTCTCCAGTACCTCGTTCATTGGGAGGGTTATGGTCCTGAGGAGAGGATGTTGGTCCCAGTGGCGGACATTAAGGCCACTCGTCTCATCAGTGCTTTTCATAAGTCTCCTGAGAAGGTGGGCTCTGAGTGTCCGGAGTCCACCTGTAGAGGGAGGGGTACTGTCACCACCAGTTCTGTGAGAAGGTCTGGCAGATGTCCTTCTCTACCTCTTGCGTGATGTTCTTTGTTTTGGTTTCACTTTCTGTCATCTCCTTTCCTTCTCCCAGGTGTCACCTATTTAGACTAATCGTCTCCCTTTATATTCCCTCCCATACTGCCTCACTTTGCGGTTTATACTACTTCCTGGATGAAGTGTTTACTGCTGGAGGCTGCTGCTGCTTGCTCAGATAAGTCTTTTCATGTATTTTCATGTGTTTTCATTTCCTTTCTGGCTTGATTCTAGGTGACCCTGACTCCGTCCCTATTAAGTGCAGGGAGCCGGTGGTCGTGTCCCCTCACTATTATAGGGTTTTCAGGTGTCACACAGTCTTAGGTACGTGGGCATGCAATTGTCTACCATTGCGACCCTTGCATGGGCATAGCAGTCAGGGAGAGCTCTTAGGGTTTTATAGGGCTCACCTATATGCTCCTTAGTTTGGGATCAAGCCAGTCGGACGTTTATTCATAAATTCCAGCTATCTGCAACATCATCCGTGACAATCCCACTAGGGGTGATGCTCTGTTTGGTCTGGTAATTTCTAACGATGCAGAGCTTGTTGGGAATATGACTGTTTGTGAAACATCTGGTAATAGTGACTACAATGTAATTATGTTCCCCCTGAACTGTAAAAAACTAACTGTGGCTGGGAGGGCAAAAATACTTTATTTAAAAAAAAAAACAAGGAAAATTTACATGGTTTGGGGACAGCACTTCCGTGCAGAGTTTGGGAGCATTTAAAAATACAAATCTGAGGTGTCAGTTGAATCCTTTGATTTACGAAGCTTATTAAAATCTGTAAAAAAAATAAAACAGGGAGATGGTCACTGAGGCTCAGGAAAAGGCAGAGTACTAAATGGGTTTTAAGCTATGTACAGTCGTGGCCAAAAGTTTTGAGAATGACACAAATATTAGTTTTCACAAAGTTTGCTGCTAAACTGCTTTTAGATCTTTGTTTCAGTTGTTTCTGTGATGTAGTGAAATATAATTACACGCACTTCATACGTTTCAAAGGCTTTTATCGACAATTGCATGACATTCATGCAAAGAGTCAGTATTTGCAGTGTTGGTCCTTCTTTTTCAGGACCTCTGCAATTCGACTGGGCATGCTCTCAATCAACTTCTGGGCCAATTCCTGACTGATAGCAACCCATTCTTTCATAATCACTTCTTGGAGTTTGTCAGAATTAGTGGGTTTTTGTTTGTCCACCCGCCTCTTTAGGATTGACCACAAGTTCTCAATGGGATTAAGATCTGGGGAGTTTCCAGGCCATGGACCCAAAATGTCAACGTTTTGGTCCCCGAGCCACTTAGTTATCACTTTTGCCTTATGGCACGGTGCTCCATCGTGCTGGAAAATGCATTGTTCTTCACCAAACTGTTGTTGGATTGTTGGAAGAAGTTGCTGTTGGAGGGTGTTTTGGTACCATTCTTTATTCATGGCTGTGTTTTTGGGCAAAATTGTGAGTGAGCCCACTCCCTTGGATGAGAAGCAACCCCACACATGAATGGTCACAGGATGCTTTACTGTTGGCATGACACAGGACTGATGGTAGCGCTCACCTTTTCTTCTCTGGACAAACCTTTTTCCAGATGCCCCAAACAATCGGCAAGAGGCTTCATCGGAGAATATGACTTTGCCCCAGTCCTCAGCAGTCCATTCACCATACTTTCTGCAGAAGATCAATGTGTCCCTGATGTTTTTTTTGGAGAGAAGTGGCTTCTTTGCTGCCCTTCTTGACACCAGGCCATCTTCCAAAAGTCTTCACTGTGCGTGCAGATGCGCTCACACCTGCCTGCTGCCATTCCTGAGCAAGCTCTGCACTAGTGGCACTCCGATCCCGCAGCTGAATCCTCTTTAGGAGACAATCCTGGCGCTTGCTGGACTTTCTTGGACGCCCTGAAGCCTTCTTAACAAGAATTGAACCTCTTTCCTTGAAGTTCTTGATGATACTATAAATTGTTGATTGAGGTGCAATCTTAGTAGCCACAATATGCTTGCCTGTGAAGCCATTTTTATGCAACGCAATGATAGCTGCACGTGTTTCTTTGCAGGTCACCATGGTTAACAATGTAAGAACAATGATTTCAAGCATCACCCTCGTTTTAACATGTCAAGTCTGCCATTTTAACCCAATCAGCCTGACATAATGATCTTCAGCCTTATGCTCGTCAACATTCTCACCTGAGTTAACAATACGATTACTGAAATGATCTCAGCAGGTCCTTTAATGACAGCAATGAAATGCAGTGGAAAGGTTTTTTTGGGATTAAGTTAATTTTCATGGCAAAGAAGGACTATGCAATTCATCTGATCACTCTTCATAACATTCTGGAGTATATGCAAATTGCTATTATAAAAACTTAAGCAGCAACTTTTCCAATTTGCAATATTTATGTAATTCTCAAAACTTTTGGCCACGACTGTATATACAAAAGAAGAGAAAGGAGCTGATGTTGCTGGTGCCAGTGCTGTTACGGGGTTCCGAAGGTGCACTCGGTCCCCCATTACCCGCAGACCTGTTGCTTAACTTTGGGAATGAGGATCTGTGTTTGACCTCATTCCCAGGGCGGCTTTACTGCTGGGTGGCTCCCTGCTCCTAAGTCTGCCTTGAGCGCCGAGCTGATCACTCGGTGCTCAAGTGGTTGGTCTGTCGGTCATGTGACGCTGGCCACGTCACATGACCCTCACTCCCCACTATAAATACAGGCATCCTGCTAGCCACAGGTTGCCTGTTAATTTCTAGGTTCCTGGCTATTTGTTGGACTACTGAATACTCACCTGATTCCGTTCCCTGAAGATCCTTTGCCTGCTCCTCCTGTACTGCGTATCCGTCCTGGCATTGTGACCTCGGCTCCCACCTGACTACTCTCTTAGGACTCCTCTTGTACTTCTCTACTCTCCTGGTATTTGACCCCGGCTTCTCCTGACCATTCTTTGCTTAACCCTTTGTACTGCGTAGCTCTCTTGGTTTTGACCCGGTCCGTTCATGTTCCGTATTTTGTCTTGTCTGTCTTCCCTGCACGTATCCTAAGTTAGGGACTGTCGTCCAGTTGTCTCCTGTCATCAGGACTCGTGAGGCAAGTAGGCAGGGCCAGGGGTGAGGGTGGAGCACAAGTCAATGAGGATGGATCCGTTTGACGTTGACACAATATGGTGCAATTGCAAACGGATCCGTCCCCCATTGACATTCAATGTAAAGTCAGAAGTCCCTATTAATATACCATCGGATTGGAGTTTTCTCCAATCCGATGGTATATTTTAACTTGAAGTGTCCCCATCTCCATGGGAACGCCTCTATGTTAGAATATACCATCGGATTTGAGTTATATCGTGAAAACTCAGATCCGACAGTATATTCTAACACAGAGGCGTTCCCATAGTGATGGGGACGCTTCAAGTTAGAATATACTAAGAACTGTGTACATAACTGCCCCCTGCTGCCTGGGGCCAGACCCCCCTCCCTCCCCAGTATTGAAAGCATTGGTGGCCAGTGCGGCCCCCCCTCCCTCCCCAGTATTAAAAGCATTGGTGGGCAGTGCGGCTCCTCCCCTCCCTCCCTTCCCAGTATTAAAAGCATTGGTGGCCAGTGCGGCACCTGAGGGGTTAATTGTGCGGATCACAGCTCCCTGTAAGAGATCGGGTGCTGCCAGGCAGCAGGGGGCAGTTATGTACACAGTTCTTAGTATATTCTAACTTGAAGCGTCCCCATCACCATGGGAACTCCTCTGTGTTAGAATATACTGTCGGATCTGAGTTTTCACGAATGTGAAAACTCAGATCTGAAAAATCTGTTATGCAGACGGATCCGCACTGAACGGATACCATCGTTTGCATTTATAGGTGCGGATCCGTCTGTGCAGATACCAGACGGAGCCGCACCAAACGCAAGTGTGAAAGTAGCCTTACAGGTACACTGAACCAGATGTCCAAGTCATTTAAGGACAGAGGTTTTCCTCTACCTTTATTAGATGAACATTTGAAAACAATACAAGATAAGTCTCGCACTGAACTTCTTAAGAAGAAAAGAGGGAATAGGAAACACACAAATAGAATTCCACTGGTAACTACTTATACGGAAGACAGTACACGGATTAGACAGATCATCTCTAAACATTGGCCTATCCTGAGGAGTGGACATGAGGAGATTGAGGAATTTAAACTCCCTCCCCTCATGTCATACAAAAGATCAAAAAATTTGAAAGAGAAAATTATACATACTGATATAGGCCCACAAAAGATCTTAGGCCAAACATTTTTACGCAGTCAAAAGTTGGGGTGTTTCCTCTGCATGAACTGTGTAAATTGTTGATATATACAGAAATGAACCTTTTTTTTTTTACATCCTATGACACAGAAGAGATACTTCATTAAACATTTTTTGACTTGTGAATCTACATTTGTCATGTATATTCTATGGTGTCCATGTAAGATGCTATATGTAGGTGAGACCTCTCTGGATTTCAAAACCAGAATAAACCAAAATAGATATACCATCCAGAAGAAACGTATGGATCTCCCAGTTCCTAAACATTTTGTGGATCTGGGTCATAAAGGAGATTTGAGATGTATGTTAATAGACTGTGTCCCTACCCCTAGGAGAGGTGGAAATAGGAATTTACTTTTGAAAATACGTGAGATTTGCTGGATCTCTACACTAAACACACTGAGACCTCATGGGTCAAATGTAGACTATAAGCCTTGGTTATTGTCCTGAGTGAACATTATGTGGATTCTGTCTTTCTCTTAACTGGGATATGTTGTTGGTGCCCTTTGTTATTAACAAGGTGATTTTAATATTTGTCTTTATCTCTTGGAGATAATGGGGAGAAGTTGGTTTCTTTGTGAAGAGAAAGCGGTGGAATGCTGGTCAACTGGGATGTCATGCTTTTCTATTCAAACATTGGTTATGTGAAATGAATGACACTTTATTTTAGTGCCCTAATAATATTGAACAGTTGATATGTCTACCACTGAGGTCTCAATTTAGCGCCCAATGCCCCGTGGGTATTTATACTTTTTTATCAGCCGAGTGCTCAAGGTTGTACAGTATCGGTGATCAACCGGGGATCGATTGGGGGTGATACATGTCCGGAATATGAGTATATGAGACACAACGACATTGCCCCCGGAATCAGGAGGAGGTTACCCCACAATGTCTGGTTGGACATCCAGGAATGGCTGGCCATTGACATTGGTGGGGTTCCAACTTGATGCCGTGTGTAACCAGCACACGACCTGCACTTTGGACTCCTCATATGACTAGGGGGCAGGATGCCATTAGTGATGGAGAATATCCTTGTTATTTACTCTTTTTAATCTAATATATATACTGTTTGATTGATCCATTTGGATCCATTGCATTGTCTGGAGAAATACTGATTGCCAATTTGGATTCAGTCTCTCAACAAATAATGCGATGTGCTATATGCGGTACTTCCGCTATGCTTTTCATGTCTATACATAGGAGCTATAATGAGGACTGTGACATCACTTTCACTATATCGACCCCTTGTGATCTCCGTTTGTACTACCGTTACCGTTTACCCACAGTACCTATTACACTAGTCACATTGAGCGCTTCTTGAACCGGTGTGTGACTAACAGACATCCTGTAGAACGCATATGATTGGCCTTTCGGTCTCCATAGTGAGGCTTGCGGTGCATACTATGGTGGAACGCAAGACGCTCCACTGTGTAGACTCTCGCGAGAACAACAGTGAAGCCACCTGATAACAGAGTCTCGATCACGTGATCGGACATACGATCACGTGACCACAAAGTTTCAAAAGGTCCTTTGACATGCGCATTAGGGAAACCTACACGCCGACATCCATGTGGACCACATCCCCCGCTCTCTCTAGGACCTTCCTCTTCATGACTGCTTTTAACATACACCTGCACTAAGGTATTTGAATATTATGTTTGCAACAGATGTATTTTATTATAATCATGTGGATGATTTAGGAATATATGAATTTATGATTGTGATTTTCTTGGTAATAATGCCCAAATCACTGCACTGAATTCATTGAAGTTATGATTTTGCTATGTCTATTATGTAATGTTGACACATGATGTTATTTATGATATTTTGAGATGTTTTTTAATTGATTGGATTAATTAAGACAATCATGTATTGATTATGTGAAGCGGTATAAATATGCACATTGCACTGTCATATGTTGTCACTGCTTGAGAAAGATCCCAGGAAGCGGATCTAAACGTTGCGTGTCTGGTGAATAAAGCCTGCTATTTATTTTTACGCCTTGGATGTGCTGTGGAATTTCTTCAGCCTATATATAAATGTGTAGTTTTAAGGTACAACTACTTTGCATTTCAGGATGGCTACTTTCTACAACAGCGGGGAACCGCAATGGGTTCGAATATGGCGCCGACTTACGCCAACATTTTCATGTCGGGCCTGGAGGCTGAACACGTCTATGTGTCCCACCACTTTGGCCTAGTGCGGGGGTGGTGGAGATACATAAACGATGTTTTTGTCATCTGGGACGGCACTGAAGGTGAGCTGGCCAATTTTCACACCTTTTTGAATGCAATAGACCCAGAAATACAGTTTACGTTGACGTACTCCACCGAGCAGGTCCAATTTTTGGATACCATGGTGATCAAACAAGGTACGGTACTGGTGACCGACTTATACATCAAACCTACGGACTGTAATAAGCTGTTGAAGTTTGAGAGCTGTCACCCACGGTCCATGGTCAAAACCTTACCACGGAGCCAGTTCCTCCGTGTGCAACGTATAGTAAAAGATCCCAAGATATGTGACATGAGATTGTCGCAGATGGCGGACAAGTTTGTCAATAGGGGGTACCCTAGAAGA